>NC_056616.1:23851072-24006072 GCF_018340385.1 Cyprinus carpio | reverse complement strand
CGGGTTCACTGACATACTTCAGACATTCATATTCATATCAATCAAATTGAAAATGTACATTGATGCATATTTTCAAACGTAGTATTTAAATGAATTATTTTCATTATTTCAATTGTCTTATTTTTTAATTAATAAAAAATACATTCAAATGCAATATTTAAATGAATTATTTTATTTTTTCAATTTCATTAATACTTTTTCGTTAATTGATTGATTAATATATTCAGATATTTAAATACTTTTTCACTATTTTAAATTTTGTATTATTGAATAATAAATTGATAAATATATTCAAGTGTAGTATTTAAATGAATTATATTATTTTATTTTAATTATTTTATTAAATTAGATTTTTTTCATTATTTTAAAAATGTTGTCTTATTGAGTAATAATTTAAATATTCAAGTGTTGTATTTAAATGAGTTACATTATTTCCATTAAATTATTTTATTAATCATTTGTTATTAATGAAAAATTAAATGTTCAAGTAAAGTGTTGAAATGAAATCATTTCATGTTTCAGTTTTATTAATTGCTTTATAAATTATAAAAAAATTCATATATAGTATTTGAGTAATATTTGATTTACTTTTAATTTAATGATTTAATTTAATTATTATTAATTTGTTACTAATGATATTTTTTTAAATCTAAGTGTAGTATCTAAATGAATCTTAATTATTTTAATTAAATAAATTGGTTAATCTAATATGTAAATTTTATTATTTAAATAATTATATTATTTCATTAACATTATATATATATTTTATTCATAATAACTGAGCCAGTTTTTTTAATATTATGCATTTTTTCTTTTATCATCTCATTAGCAGTGTGTCGCAGGCCTTTTTTTTTTTTTTTTTTTTTTTGTCTTCTGCTTTTCAAATACTTGTTTCAAATTAAAGTGTTTATTGTGATTAATCTCAGTGCTGAGTGGTATTTCGTGGCTTTAAACCTCAGTACTCCTGGAAGCAAAGTGCTCAGTGTTTTGCTCTCTTCTGTTTCACATCTTCTGCTTTTGTTTTCGTCAGATGGAGGAAGAGGCAGAGCGTTTGCGGCAGCCGCCCGTGAAGCCCGAGCCTGAGGAGGAGCGAGAGCACAAGCCCTCTCGAGAAGAGCGCGACCGAGGCCGGGAGAGAGAGCGGCGCAAGTGCCACGTCCCCTCTGATGATGATGTAGAGGAAGGGGAGGAGCTAGAGGACGAAGAGGAGGTGAAACCCTGCCTCAAACCCACCATGCGGCCCATCGTGGCCGCCCCCTCAGTGTCCTCAGCCAGCGGAAACGCCACGCCCAACACGCCCAGAGAAGAGTCGCCCTGCGGCATCATCATCCCTCACGAGAACTCTCCGCCCGAGGTCCCGCTCCAGGAGGAGAACCGGCCCAAGATCGGCCTTAGCCTCAAACTAGGTGAGTTTCTTTCTTCTGTTTTGCAAATATACTTTAAAATTCATATTCATTTAATTGCACTTGAAGTATTTAAATATATTTTAATCGAATGAAAAATATAAATTAGAAATCTATTCAAAATTAAAATGATAAATATATTCAAGTATAATATTTAAATGAATTACTTTTTAATTATTTCTTTATTAATGAAAAATGTTTAAATATGGTGTTTTAGTGGAAGTATTTTTATTTATTTTTCTAATGAAAATTAAAGTTATTGATATATCCAAAAGGAATTATTTGTTCCTTTTTTTAAATAATTTTTATTATAATAAATATTATTGTGTGTGTGTGTGTGTGTGTGTGTATATGTGTGTATGTATATATGTATATATGTATATATATATATAATATATATATATATATAATATATATATATATATATGTGTGTGTGTATAGTATTTTAATTAATATAAATACACAAATGAAAATTTAACACAAAAAAATTAAAGGATGTTTACATATTTTAATTATTTTTATTTCTCTAATGAAAATTTAACACAAATATATTCAAGGATGTTTACATTTTTTTTTATTTTTAATTAGTTCATTAAGAATAACTAAATCTATTCAAATATGGTGTATACATTTTTAAAAAATAATTTTTTCTAATGAAAATTAAAAAAATTATCAATTAAAAATTTTATATCTATACACTTAATTTTATAAATACAATTATTTTTTATACATTATTTTATAAATGAAAAATAAATTGATAAATATATTTAAATATAGTATTTTAATGTATTTTTTCTGTTGAAAATTAAAAAGATTTTTTTTTAATGAAATCTAAATTCGTAGATGTATGCAAAAAATACTATCTAAACTAATTCTTTTTATTAATGAAAAATAAATGGATAAATATTCAACTATTGTATGTAAATACATTTTTTTACATCATTTTTTTAATGAAAATAAATAGATGAATATAAGTTTAGCATTTAAATGAATTAGCATTAGCATTTTCATTATGTAATGACAAATAAATATTTATATAACAATATATCATATAAGAAATCAAACTAGTTCACAGTTATATTTGGCTCAGTTTTCACTAGGAAACGTTTGTCTTTATCCTGTGGCAAGGTTCAGCCGGTAGTCCAGGACAGCCCAGCGTAGCCAAGCGGAAGAAGCTGGTGGTGGAGAGCGTCTTCAACCGCTTTGACGACGACGAGGTGGACGAGGCGCCTCGGAAGAGGAAGCTGGTGCCTTTAGACTACGAGGATGAGGAGAAGGGAGTAGACATGAGTGCGGCGGCCGGCGGAAAAGGAGTCAATACAGAAGAGAAACGCAAACACATCAAGAGTCTGATCGAGAAGATTCCCACTGCCAAACCTGAGCTCTTCAACTACCCTCTGGACTGGTCCGTCGTCGACACGGTGAGAGTCATGCCTCCAGGGCCCTGGCAAATCTGCTTTATTAATCCCAAATTTAATTTTTTTTCCTCTGTTTTATATTTTCCCATATTCCGCTTTATTTTGTTTTAATAATGAAATAAAATGTTAGTAAACTTTACCATGGGTGCCCTAGCAACAGCATAGCAACACCCTACCAACCAACCCAGGTACCCTAGCTACTTCATAACAAGACCTTAGCAACTGCCCGGGTATCCTAGCATATCTGTTTTTCTGTTGACTGTATTACCTTCAAAACATTCAGACTTTAATCTTTCAAACTATTTCTGAAAACGTAACTGAAAACGTCAAACATTTTTAAAAAAAAATGTTTTTTAACTTCTAAAGCTCTTTTTAAACTTTTCAAACTTTCTGGTCTGGCTTTCTCAAGCTAACTTCAAAGTTTGTCTCAAACGTTTTTATCTGGTTTTAATTATTTCCCCCCCAGTTTTCACTTTTTTTCCTTTTGTAATTTTTCTGGATTTCAATTTGAATCAAATTTTAGGAATTAAAAGTCATGTATACTTAATTGAATTCATAAGCCTTTAACAGCTTAAAGGGTTAGTTAAATTGGTCCACTAATTTTCATTTTTGGGTGAAATAACCCTTCAATAGGTTATTACAATTATACAATTTAACACAATTTTATTAAAATTTATTTCAATTTATTAAAAGTTTAACAGGTTTTAGAAGTTTTAAAAGTTTCAAACATTTTGAAGTTTTAGGTCCCTAAAAAAAAAATCAGTTTTATTTTTCCAAAATGTCATGTTTCCTGTTTTAAGTTTTCCGGATTGCATTTTAATGCTTTTTTTTTTTTTTTTTTTTTTTTTTTATTATCAAAAATCCATGTCTAATTAATTGAATTTATAAAACGTTAACAGCTTAATAGTTTACTTTTTTGTATATATAATAGGGCTCTATGAAATCTTGTATTTTTCAGAAATTCTTTTGTCTTGTAGTTTTTCTGGATTTATAATTTAATACTTTATTATCAAAAACTGGTAATCATAAGGCATAAAACATTTTTTTGTTTAAATTTCTGTGTATAATCCAATGAAAATTGAACAATTCCTTTAATTTTTTGGTAATCAAAGTGGAGCGCAACAATTTAAATTTGTAAAAATTCAAAAAGGTAAAAAAAAAAAAAAAAAATGTTTGTGGGTTTTTCTTCTTAATTCTTGAGCTGTGTTTAATGTATAACTGATGTTATTGATTATTCACAGAGCCTAATGGAGAAGCGGATTCGACCGTGGATTAATAAGAAGATCGTAGAGTACATTGGTGAAGAGGAAGCCACATTAGTTGACTTTGTTTGCTCCAAGGTAAGACGTTTTATCAGGTTTCTTCATTAAAGCCTGAGCGCTGATTTAAATGATTTTTTGGAAAACTTTTTTATTAATAAAAAAAGAAGTTGACACATATATTTATTAAACAATAATAGTAAATTTTATAAATTATTTTAATGACAAATAAATTGACATTCAAATCGTATTTAAATACAATTTTGTAAATTTAAGCAATTTTTTTATTTAAATAAATTTTGTCATTTTATTTTTATTAATAAAATGAACAAAAATAATGAAACTATTCAAATACTATTTTTTAAATGATTTTTAAAAAACTTTTTATTAATAAAAAAATTTACAAATATATATATATAATTTCACTATTTTTAAAATATTATTTTAATTTTGCATTAAACATAGTAAATTGATTTTATAATTATTTTAATAAATAAATGGACATTCAAATCGTATTAAAATTCATTTTTATTATTTAAAAAAGTAGTATCTAAATAAATTTTGTTGTTTTATTTTTCATTAATAAAATTAACAAAAAATAATGAAACAATTCAAGTACTATTCTATTTTTCCTAAACAAATAATGTAATAAAGTAACTTAATTTACATTTTTTAATATTTTAATATATCCATTTGATTTATTAGTTTTTTTGAGTACTGTATTTGAATATTCACATTTTTTATTAATAACAAAAAATACTTTTAATTCAGGGTGTTCCTTGAAACACTTTTCGCTCATGAAACCCTGAAATAGATGTAAATCTCAGTACCAGTCTCTGTCTGTTCTCAGGTAATGGCCCACAGCACACCTCAAGGCATCCTGGATGACGTTGCGATGGTAAGTGTGGTGTTTTGCATCGTGTTTGAAGTTGTATTCCCACATCTACACAATCTGAACTCTTCATCTTCGTCTCCTCAGGTGCTGGACGAAGAGGCCGAGGTCTTCATAGTTAAAATGTGGCGGTTATTGATTTACGAAACCGAAGCCAAGAAGATCGGCCTCGGGAAATGAACAAGCACCGAACGCCGATGAACTTTTGCTTTTTACTTCCCGTTTGGGCCGGACAGCTCATCTAGGTTTCAAAACAACTTGGGAAACTCGATCATTTCTGACCTTTGGAGTTAACACACACTGAGCCGTTTGATTTCTCACGTCCCAGACGACGAGTGCCGAGAGGAAGAGGCTCGGTTTCTCAGGGCCTTCCTGTTGAATCTGTCTTCAGCGTAGCTTCGTCTCGGCCGGTTAGCGCTGCTTCGGTGAGGAAGCCGTTGTGAATTGTTACTGTAATGATTGCCAGTCTCGTCTGGGTTGTGATTTTACCGTTTCTCTTCTTTTGGTCGCACTCACCAACCGAACCAAAGAGTTTTCCCCAGTTGTTTCACTAAAACTAAAACCCCGACACCCTTCAGAAGCTCTCGCTAAACTGATTGACATCACAACGATTGATCGTCTTTGTTTTTGTACTTATCAGTGGATGTGTTTTGAATAAAAGTGGTTCTTTTTTTTTTTAGTAAAATCATTTTGTGTGCTTTTTAATGTGTTCTGAAGATGTGCGTCAGTCCATACGTTCATTTGCAACAGACCAAATGCAACGGTAAAATTAATATTGAATATTAGCTTTCCATGGGTTACTTTCAGGGTGTAAAGTGCTTAATTAATGCACTTATTTTGGAATGATTTGTATTTTATGTTTTCAAAGAAAATGACTTATTTTGACCTGAAATCATTGGGACACTATTATAGTTTTTTTTTTTTTATATATTTCCCATTTTGATTTAGATTTTAAAGTTTTAGCATTTAGATTTTTTTTTTAATGTTTGTCAGTTTTATGTTCAAGTTCATCATAAATGAGAAAATATTATGGTTTTAGTAAACTATAATAATTCTGAAACGCACTGGAAACGTTTATAGTACTTTAAGTCATTCAGGTCAATATTTGCCAGGTTTTTTTATATATATTTCCTTTTGTAATATTATTTTTAATATACCTTTATTAGTTTGTATTACATTTTATCTCAGTTTGAGTTCAAGTTAAATGAAAATGAGAAAAGTTGCCTTAGCAACTAGCTGAAATAGTGTGTGTATATATAGCTATAGATGGAGATATATATATCTCTATGTATTGTTAATATTTATTCCAGGAAATAAAAAGGTTTTTTTTTTTTGGTCTTAGTTTAAGT
Organism: Cyprinus carpio; assembly: GCF_018340385.1. Classification (NCBI taxonomy): domain Eukaryota; kingdom Metazoa; phylum Chordata; class Actinopteri; order Cypriniformes; family Cyprinidae; genus Cyprinus; species Cyprinus carpio. The sequence continues at coordinate 23,999,751 of NC_056616.1, read as the reverse complement.
AAACTATAACACTGAAAAGCACTGGAAAAGTTTGCAGTACTTAAAATGTTTTGAAGTAAAATGAGTTTAAATTAACATTAATATACATTATGTACTAATCTTTTTTTTTGTTTAATTTTATAATAATTGGGATGTCAAGCAATTAATATTAAAGTATTTACATTCTATATTCACATAAATATTTTTCTCTCCTCAACCAAACCTTGCTTGTGTCAGTCTGACAAAACATTTTAATTTATTCATTTGGCATTTAATAATTAATGAAAATAATATAATTACTTTAGTAAATGCTGTATTTGAAAATATTTTTAAAATCAATCAATATAAATTATTTTACTGTAATATATTAAAAACATTAAAAAGGTTTATCGTTTTTATTTTCGGCGTTTTGTATTTTTTAACGCTTGAGTACAATGTAAAGTATGTTTTCGATTAGATATTTTGAACAAAATTTTCACTCACAATATGCACTTTCAAATATTATTTAACAGTAGCTTTGCAGCATGTCAGTATGTAAATACAGATGCTAAATAAAACTTCCAACAGCCTTTTACTGAGATTGAAGCAGAGCAAGAAGCAGGTTTTACTTCACAGAAAATCACGCCTCTGCATCGCTGGATCAGCATAAATGTTAACATGGATCAGCGTTATATTGTTTGTGTAAAAGTGACTGCTGCAGCATCAGTCCATCTGAGCGGTTTCTGCACTGAAGCACTTGTTGATCTACTCGTCTGTTTTGGCCTCCATCTCCTCCGCGTCGTCATCGCCGTCCACCTCTGCGTTCTCTCGCTCCAGACGCTCCAGCTGCCGCTGCAGCTCTGTCTCGTCTGTGTCCGTCACCACTTTAGGCTGGAGACAAGTGAGCAAATACTTTAAATGTGCGAATATACTGCATTGGATTTGTGTTTTGTTTTTTTCTTCTCACTATAGTACTGCACTATGCCTTTTTTATCCAATTTAAAAAAACAAAACAAAAAAAGTTTAAGATAGCATTGCTAATTTATCTGAAAGAATTAAAAAATATTATATTATAAAAATTCATTAAAAAAATTATATTTATAATTGGTACAATGTATTTATTCATTTTAATCAATTTTTAAAATTTTAATCAATCAATTTTTAATTTGTTTATTATTACAGTTATTTTAATTTATTTGATTTTTTTTAAATGTATTTTATGCACCAATTTAATAAATGCATTTATTATTAATTGTATGTATATACAGTCAAACCAAAAATTATTGTGACACCAGATATTATTTTTTATAAATTTTTTAATAGTGTGGTGAAGGACACTATAATTAATTTATGTGAGTGATGATATTAAAATAAAATAATTATACCCAGAAATTCATCATACAGTGGACTACAAGTAAAACTGATAAAAATATGGGACCAAAAATATTCATACACTTGTTCATGTTTTGCTTTTAATTGCTAATGCCACCTTTTTACACCACAGACTGAACAAAATGAAGCATTGCTTGGTAACTGGTTGACCTGAATTAGTATTATCTATTTGTCTACTTAAATTTAGCAGCTGACAGCTATTCAACAGAATTCATTACATACCTTTCTATCAAAGTTATCTGATATTATCAAGATTAATTTATTCTGACAGTTTAACTCTTAAGTTCATGTCATATTTTATTACCATTTTATAAACTTAAACCAATAAAAAAAATATAAATATATATATATAAAATTATATTTTTTGTTTCATTAATTTTTTCTACTCTCTATAGCCCTAACTGAAATTATTGCAATGAATTTCTATTAATTTTTAAGATTAATTTTAATCCCGTTTTTATTTCAAGCAGTTTTTTTGTGCATCTATTTTATGATTATTTAATGCATTTATTTATTTTTTACACTGTTTTCTTTAAACTTGGTCCAGATGCCAGTTTAAACCCCCCTGATCTACTGTATATTGTAAAGAACTTCACATAACATTCATGCACGAGGATGCAATCAGAGCAAATACTTTCATAAAACGTGCATGTATATTTTAATCTATTTTTTGTTTCCTTTTGTTTTTGTCTAAACTCAAGCACGTGTTCGCATGTGTTTGTTCTTTAAGGATCAAGTATATTCCATGCTATTTAGGAAAGTGTCTGACCTCCATCTGGACATTGAAGACTCCCCGCTTCTCCTCGATGCGCTCCTTGATGGCGGTCATGGCCTGGTGGAGCACTGACAGACCCTCGGTGCGCTCCAGTGTGGTGGTGGTCATGACGTACCGCGGCGGTGCTATCAGGTTGATCTGAAAGGAAATCATCGCATGATTCTAATCTCAGAAGCTGCTAGAACTGGATACAGAGGAAGTGGATCTCACCTTGATTGGCATGGCCTCTGTGGAGCAGTTAAGCCCCGCCCTCAGCGCGTCTTTCACAGCATCAATGCCTTCATATCCATAACACGCCACCTCAATGTCTGTCCACGGCACAAAACAAACATCACACTGAACACACATGAAGATAACGTATGGGAGGACAAAATATTTCTTCGTTTTTTGAAGTTTGTACTAATTTTTTATTTATTTCAATCTGCTTTTTATTGTGTATTTATTCATTTGTTTTTTCATCTTTGATCCTTAAAATACATTTAAAAAAGCGAACAATGAAAAGCTCTGCTTCGTAGAATATATTTTTTTCTAAATATATTTTTATATATAAACAATAGTTAAAAATTTTGGTATTCAAAAAATAATTTTTTATCAATGTTGAAAACAGCTTTTTTTCAGGATTCTTTGATGAATAGAAAGTTGTAAAATATTAAAGAAATATTTTCTCACGTTATAAACATTTTACTGTCTCTTTTGATCAATTCCTTGCTGAAAAAGTATTAATTTAATTTATTATTCTTTTTTTTTTTTTTTACTGACTTTAGATATTTTGAGCAGCAGTATATGTAAGAACTGTTCAAACTCACTGAATTTGCATTTGAAAACATTTAAAAATTCCAGAGAATATTTGAAAAGAGAAGTACACACACACTTGTTGTGGATTAACAAAAAATATAAAATTTAATTATTTGTTATTAATTAGCTTTTATATAAATCATAAAAGTACTAATATAATAAATATTATTATTATTAAATAAATAAAAAATACTCCACAAAATAATAATTTAAAAAAGTTTTCAACTAATTAAAATATTTAATAATAATTTTCTGCATGTGAAAAGTGCAGCAGATGTTTAAGATGAGTACCCGCTCTGATTTTGACGGCCTGTGGGGTGAGGCGTCTGTTGATGTTGTCGATGAGCACGTCCCTCTCCTCGTCCGTCAGATCCAAACCGTCCAGGATGGACGGATCGCTGGAAATAAAACCAGAGGAAATAACATTTTCATGTTCAGTGCTTGAACCAGAGATACAAACAGGTAAAGACTCAGGGGCATGCTCCACACAGAATTCCTTTTAAAGTGCCCCTATTATGGATTTTTGAAAATTACCTTTCATCCAGTGTGTAACAGATCCTGCAAAGTTTTAAATCTGAAAGTGCACTGTGTATAAAGTTATTATCTCTCAAAAGAAAGAGTCGACTCTGAATCATTGAAACGAGTCGTTTTTAAAACGAATCCCGTCAACATGAAACATTAGCATATTGCCCGCCCACTTGTTGATCTTTTCTGGTTGGTCTGAATGAAAATGTTAATTCATTCTTTGCCACTAGATGCCGCCTTTGAAGCGTAAAATATCGGTTTCCACGGTAATGCTGTACACAAAGCAGCGCTGCGCTCACAAACGCTGATTTATCAGGCATCACAGGATTAGCGTCACACAAAGGAAAGGTTTGGAAAAATGAATCGTTGAGTCTATCGTTTGGGAGTCGTTGAGCAAGTAAGACAATGAAAGCATTTTTTGGCCTTGCATGCATGACAACCTGTTACTAGGGACTCCTAAAACCAAAATATGAGCCTTTCATTACCCATAATAGGGACACTTTAATGATATTTGTTTTACATGCTCCTTTGTAGTTACTTTAAGGTATTTTAAAAAATATTTTTTTTACCTTATATGTCCAAAACTGTCATTTCTCTCTCTCTCTCTCTCTCTCTCTCTCTCACACACACACACACACACACACACCCACACACACACGTCTGGTCAGCTATCCTTGTAGGGACTCTCCATAGGCGTAATGGTTTTATACTGTATTTTCTATCGCCCTACACCTAAACCTACCCCTCACAGGAAACTTTCTGCATTTTTACTTTCTCAAAAAAAAAAAAAGAAACTAATTCTGTATGATTTATAATCTTTTGTACCCATGATGACCTCAATTTAGTTCCCCACCGTGACACGAGTCCCCATGAGTCTGTGTGTATTCAGGTTTAAGTCCCCACCAGGATATATAAACCTGTACGCACACACACACACACACACACACACAAACTAACATCTATTTGCAACATATTACAAATTCAAAACTGAATATATTTCAGTGCTATGCAGGCTATTAAAGACAATACTGGCTGATTAGACAGCAATGCTGAGCTAAAATGCAAAATGTTCGCTCTCTCTCTCTTCACCGTTCCCACATCTCAGAGCTCAAATACATCAAACATTACCCTTTTTAGACATCGTTTTTGAAGTAAAGGGTAAAACACTATACATAACTATATGAATCTAAGCAAATCTCATAGATGACCTATTTTGATCTCAGAAAAGTGAGTTGTCACTGAGCGTTGAGGCGTGTGCATCTATGCCGGACACTCACGACACGGCCTGCTTGAAGACGTCGTAGGCGCCGTATCCGGGTTTCTTGTATTTCTCGTCAAACACCCAAGCGGTTCGCTGGAACAGACTCTCCAGCTGTTCGTCTTTAGTGTACTCCAACACTTCAGCCACATGCCGTAAAATACTGTACACCTGCAGCACAGCGACCACAACATCACACCACAAGAACATCACCTCTTACTAACAGTCTCAAAACCGAAAAAATGCACACTCACCGTTTTAGATTTGGTGAATTTATCCTCACACTTGATGGCTTCTTCTGGAGACACTCTTCTCTTGGACAAATCAATGTATCCTACAGAAGAAAAACAGGAGTTTTCAATGACAGTTTGTTGTTATTGGTAACAGTTTAAAGTGTTCTGACTGATTTAAGTGATTGGTTAATTTAAGTATCTGACTTAAAGACAACACAGATACAATTAATTAATTCCAGGGAGCAAATATTGCTGACAAATGGAGAAGTGAATGTGTGATTGTGCCCCCGACTGGATCTCTCTCTCTGTCTTTCTTTCTCTCTCTTTTTCTCTCTCTCTCTCTCTGTCTCTCTCTCTCTGTCTCTCTCTCTCTGTCTGTCTCTCTCTCTCTCTCTGTCTCTCTCTCTCTGTCTGTCTCTGTCTCTCTCTCTCTCTCTGACACACTCACCCTTCTCTTTGTCCACTCTGATGACCACCACGCACTCGTTGCGTCCGATGCGGATGAGTTTGTTGATGGAGCGGATGCGTCTGCGGGACAGTTCGCTCAGCAGGATCATGCCCTCAATGTTGTTGTACTCCAGCAGACTGACATACGCACCCATCTCAGCGATGGAGCGCACGTTCACCATCACCACGTCCTCCACCTCGGGGAAGCGGTGCTGATAAAACCTACAGCTGAGGCCCGGCATCTCTGCACAACACAAGAAATGCACAACATCACTCCTACGCTTTTATTTTAGGTGCTTTTATTTCTTTTTTGTCTTGATTTGCATATATATATATATATATGTAAACTATTTTTATTGATTTAAAAAAATATATTATTTTTTTTTTTTTTTTTTGAGGTTTTTGATTTTTTTTTTTTTGTATGTGACTTTTTAGAAAATACACAATGCGACCATATCAAAAAGACTAACTGCATTAATTTTTTTCAGATGTGACGTCTGATTTTTTTCCTTTAGTCCTGTTAGATACACAGTCAAATACTTTTCAATCTTTTATATGCCACACAAACCCAAGTATGATCATTCTAATGTGAGGGACCCCATTCTAAACTCTATATTTTCATGTATAAAGAACCAATTTATACTGTACAAAAATACATTTATATTCTAAATATGACTTGGAAAATATTTAGTTTGTATTAAGTTATTTTTTTTAATAATTCAAAAAAATATCTTTGCTACTCACTATCAAAATAACAAAAAATAACATATTATATATATATATATATATATAAAACAAACTATTAAAACTAACAAAACACACAACAAATATACTAAATGATAACTAATATATAAATATAAAAATAAAAACTGATTTATAATAATAATAATAATTAAATAGAATAACACTGCTTAATATAGTACAATATTGTGCATTATTTTATTTCAATCTATTTATTAAATTTATCATTTATACGCTATACATTTGTATTTGTTTATTTTAATCAGTTGTATTATTTGTATTTTAAAAAAGTGATTATTATTTTCAACTCAAATTTTATTTGTCAATGTAATTTTATTATTCATTTTTAATCTTATGTCTATTATTTATTTTTGTATTTATTTCCCCCCACTTTTTTCTCCAGGTCTACAGTTTTCTGTCTATTTTAAAGGGTTTTGTATTATTATAATTATATATTTATTTTTTGTATATCTTGTATATTGCATAATGTGTAATTTTCTGATGAATATTGCACTGTTCACATAAATTACACAATGTTTACATATCAATTTCGCTGAAGATATCAAAAAGTACATCTATCTATCTATCTATCTAGCTATCTGTCTATCTATCTATCAGTCTGTCTGTCTGTCTATCTATCTATCTGTCTATCTATGTATCTATCTATCTATCTATCTATCTATCTGTCTATCTATCAGTCTGTCTATCTATCAGTCTGTCTATCTATCTATCTGTCTGTGCACGTTCTCTATGATCTGTTCATCAGCGCCGAGTAAAAGCGCGCATGCAGCACATGTCATTTAACAGCAGCCATTAAAACCCTCATATCATCCAAAATACGAGTTCAACATGAGCCAAACTATCACGGAAGAAAAGGTAACTCGATCCCACCTGACAGGTGTCACAATCGGCTCACTTTAAACCCTTTAAATCGCTAGAATCGGTCGTTTTCTGCGAGCGTTAGTTGCCCATTGATCCTGCGACCCGAGAAAGAATGAAGCCAGCGGCGACTAGTGAAGACGACACGGCAGCTGTCAATCACACTTCAAAATAAAAGTCACGTATGCATACTTTTAAGAGGAGATCTCAACTATAAAACAGATTAGATAAAAAATAGATTTAAAAAATACTGATTGTTTCTTACAGTCGTTCCGTTTTTTTTTTCGTTTGATAACACACGGATATACTCACTGTTAGCAGACCAAACACCGTCAAAAATTTCTTCAAACAAAAGTAAAAAAAAAAAAAAAAAAAAAGAAATTAAATTAAATTAAAAAAGTAAATTAAAATAAAATAATTACATGCAATATTAGGCAAAATAAATTAAATAAAAGAGTAAAATCTTTTTAGGGAACTAAAACAAACGGCTTTACCGTCATTACTTTCGAGCGTTATTTTGAAACGTGAATACATCTACGTAAGAACACGCACAAGGAAGTGACGCGACCAATCGCTGCGTCCAGGAGGAATCACGTGACCTCCAATCAGCTGATCAAATACTGCGTCTTGCAGCTAGGGTCATCGCGATGGTATTATAGTCATTAAATCGTGATATTAAATAAACTGACACTATATTTAGACTATTTATTTGACGATTTCAACAGCAAAGCGTCTCAGTAGTTTGATACAGTGTTTCAATAAAGAAGAAAGATGTCCGGAAAGGATCGGATCGACATTTTTCCCTCTAGAATGTGAGTATTACGACTCATAACGGATACATTGTTTTCAATCGTGCGTGACAGCATTTAAATTTAATATAAACATATTTTAGCAGTTTATGGTTTTAGAAAGCAGTTACAATCACTAGGTTTTATGACAGAAATAAAGAGTCATAGATTACGCAAAACGTACATTGTTTTACAAAAATAGTAATAATTAATAAAATATTTGCATATATTGTGTTTAGATGTAGTTGAATTGATTTACACATTTTAAATATATGATGTGTATTTGTATAAATTTCTGATTTTATGTATTTCACGCGCATATCATATTTGCCAATGTTGTCAATATAGTATTACGCAGATATATTTCGTCTGTAGAGTAATAAATATATTACTCGATATGATGGATGACTATATTAAATTCATATAAATCAAATTAAACTAAATCTTGCAGTTATTTTAAGTGGACTCAGAAGAGGAAGTGATCTTATTCACAGTCATGTGAGCCAACAGTCTACTGACCAGAAATACTATAATAACCTATAATAATGTGCAATAAATAATCACATTAGAATAATAAAATAAATGCTGAAATACAATATGCATATTTAGGAAATATGACCAAAAATGTAACCTTATGAGAACTGCATTACTAAGTAGTCATAAATTTATCTTAATATTCATGTCTTGTATATATAGCTGTATGTAATATATTATGTATTATTGTGTGTTGCGTCAGGGCTCAGACCATTATGAAAGCTCGCCTGAAAGGAGCTCAGACTGGCCGGAGTTTGCTGAAGAAGAAAGCTGATGCTCTGTCCATGCGATTTCGGCAAATTCTTCGAAAGATCATTGAGGTATAACATCATACCTATGCTTTTATTTCAGACATGTTTCTTTATTTTACATGTTGACTTTATTTCATTATTTTTTATTTTTATTTTTAACAATGATGTGACTTAATCTTTCAGACTAAGACTCTGATGGGAGAGGTGATGAGAGAAGCCGCCTTTTCATTAGCTGAGGCCAAATTTGCTGCTGGTGACTTCAGGTAGTTAAAAATCACATTAAAGGGATACTCCACCCCAGAATGAAAACCATATCACTAAACACTTATCCCCATGCTCTTCCATGTCATCCGCGCCACAATTATTCACCAGAACATAATTTAAGATATTTTGGATAAAAACCGGGAGGCTTGAGACTGTCCCATAGAATGCCAAATAAATAGCAGTGTCAAGGTCCAGGAAAGGTATGAAAGTCATCGTCAGAATACACCATCTGCCATCAGACGTGTAATCTGGGTTATATGAAGTGACAGGAACACTTTTTGTAAGCGAAGAAAACAAAAATAACGACTTTATTCAATAATTCCTTTGTCAACAGTCTCCTCTGTGTCTCCATATCACCGTATGCTCTTCTGTATCATCCACGCCACAAGGATGCGCTGTTTCTACGTGTATTTAGCCTTGATTTGAAAGAAAACAGCGCATCCCTGTGGCGTGGATGATACAGAAGAGCATACGGTGATATGGAGAGACACAGAGGACACTGTTGACAAAGGATTTATTGAATAAAGTCATTATTTTTGTTTAATTTGCTTACAAAAATTGTTCCCGTCACTTCATGTAACCCAGATTGCACATCTGATGGCAGATGTTTGGAACGACATGGGGGTAAGTGATTAATGACAAAATTTTCATTTTGGGGTGGAGTATCCCTTTAAAGCAATGTTTTTCATAGTTGTGATGCACCACAGGAAGAATCTGATAGCAGATCTCACTGAATGTGTTTGATTTCTGTCCCATCAGTGCTACAGTCATTCAGAATGTGAACAAGGCCCAGGTGAAGGTCAGAGCAAAAAAGGACAATGTTGCAGGTTCGCTAGCTTAAACATTTATAGTAACAACAAAACTGGCAGATTTCTTCTGTAATTGCTCACCTCATCATGAGTGTCACCTGTGTTTGTTCTCAGGAGTCACTCTACCGGTGTTTGAGCACTACCAGGAGGGAGGAGACAGTAAGAATCCTGTTCTCTTCAGTAGTTCAGCCAAAAGTGAAAATGTACTCACCCTCAGGCCTCCATTTCTTCATCAGGTTTAGAGAAATGTAGCATTGCATCAGTGTCTCAGCAATGGATGCTCTGCAGTGAATGGGTGCCGTCAGAATGAGAGTCCAAACAGCTGATAAAAACATCACAATAATGCACACCACTCCAGTCCATCAGTTAACATCTATTCAGGTGAATAACTGCGTGTTTGCCATTATTAATGCATTTTATCTTCTGGCTAAAATATGAGTCCATAATCCATAATAATGCTTCCATCTCATGTTGTCTCTCACGTCATTGTTTAGAGCTGTTTTGGCTTGATCTGTGCAGATCTCTCTCTTGATTCAGACCAGACCACTTTTTCACTGGAGGAAGTGTTATTGTAGATTATAGACTCGTATTTTAGCTGGAAGCAACGGTTTGACATGAAAACCATCTTAAAGATGGATTTGTTTCTCATAGACACACAGCTTTAGGCTTCTCAAGACATTAACCGATGCACTGGAGTGCTGTGGATTACTTGTGGATTATTGTGATGTTTTTATCAGCTGTTTGGACTCTCATTCTGACGGCACCCATTCACTGCAGAGGATCCATTGCTGAGACACTGATGCAGTGCTACATTTCTACAAATCTGATGAAGAAACAAACTCATCTACATCTTTGATGCCCTAAGTGTAATAGCAAATACCTGTGAAAAACCATAATACTGAAAATGATTTGAACACATCATCATTGCAGATGTATTTTTTCTTCCCTGCAGGTTATGAGCTCACTGGTCTGGCCAGAGGTGGAGAGCAGCTGTCTCGGCTCAAGAGGAACTACGCCAAAGCAGTCGAGCTTCTTGTAGAGCTGGCCTCACTGCAGGTATCAATATTTCTATCCATATGCATAAAAGAAAATGTAAATGTAAAACATTTTTAATCAAAGTCTTATGTGATTCATTCACATGCAGACCTCTTTTGTGACGCTGGACGAGGCCATCAAGGTCACAAACCGCCGTGTGAACGCCATCGAGCACGGTGAGATCTCACAGCCACCTCTGAAGAGAACCAAACCTTCAGGCGCTATAACATGACGCTCTTGTGTTTCTCCTCACAGTGATCATTCCCAGGATCGAGCGCACGCTCACGTACATCATTACTGAGCTGGACGAACGGGAGCGAGAGGAATTCTACAGGTGAGACCGCATCATGTGACGACGATGTAGCATACTTCTGTTTCAAACATTCATTGCTTTGGCTATATCAGTGTTATTTTAATATCAAGATACTATTGTAGTTAAAAATTAGTTTATATTTTGTTTTCATTTTAATTGCAATCAAAGTTTGGTGTGTTTTTGACATTTTTAATAGTATTTAAGTAATTAAATACTATTAAGTATTTTTATTGATTTCAGTTATTTTAGTATTTAAACTAAATGAAAGTAAGAAATATTGCCTTGTCAACTAGTTTTTTTTTTAATTTTATTGTGTTTAATTAAGCGTTTATTTTATTTCCAGTAACTGAATGATTTTTATGGTTTCGGTTTAGTTTTAGTTAACTGTAATAACCCTGATCTATATATGAATTTTTTTTATAGCAAAAAAATCAATACTTATTAGCGGTAGACTGTTATTGGAATTTGCTGATATAATAATAATTTGTTTAAAAAATTATAATAACCAGATTATTGTACAGATACCAGTAAAATCTATATATTAAACATGTTATGTTCTTATTCTTTCCTTGATAAACAATCCCAAAATGCACCAGGACTCTTATTTTGAAAGGTCTTTGTCTTACTACTTCCAGCTGCTTTTTCAGAATAATGTATGCTGTAACAACTATCTGCAACATATATCAATAGAAACATTATTAATAAATGTTAATGATTGTGTTTTGACTTGGAAACGCACTTGGAAAGTGCAATTAATAATGTTTTTTATTTTAAGTTTATCACATTAGGCAGCATTGTGATTCCTGTTTTTCCATCCCCAAATTTAAGACCTCTTAAAATGATAATTTAGACTTTCGAAACTGCTATTTTACGCTTCAGAAGCGTCAACTAGTGGCAAAGAATGAATTAGCATTTTCATTCAGACCAATCAACAAGTGGGCGGGGCAATATGCTAATGTTTCACGTTGACGTCAACATGAAACGACTTGAGATTCGTTTTAAAAACGACTCGTTTCAATGATTCAGAGTCGACTCTTTCTTTTGAGAGACAATAACTTTATACATTGTGCACTTTCAGATTTAAAACTTTGCAGGATGTTTTCATTCACTTAGAGCTGCGTTACACACTGCATGAGAGGTAATTTTCAAAAATCCATAATAGGGGCACTTTAATAAAACGTAAGGCTTTTTAAGCAGCACCCATGGACATAGACATAGAATGTTTTTTTGCCAGTTTAAATGAGATATTAATATAATATTTATATTACCTATGTATAAATGAATAGAATATATATTAATACAGTCCAAAATAAGATATTCAGAATATCCACCAACCCTGAATCCTCCCGTTTTCCCATCGCAGGCTCAAGAAGATCCAGGAGAAGAAGAAGCAGCTCCGTGAGAGGACGGAGAAGGAGATCGCGAAGCGTTTGGCGGCACTGGGGCCGATCGCAGAGCCCATGAACATGCTGAACGAAGAGGCCGACCAGGACCTGCTGTTTGAATGAACCACGTCATATTTATTCTTTGTGCTTGTAAGGCCGAGCTTTACATCTTGTTTTGTGTGTGTGATGGTGCCGTGTCATGTTATTTGTTTAGGATGAATAGAATATATATCACAGACGCTGTAAAAATGTGTAGGTCGATCGTCTGAATCCAAACACTGCAAGGATTTTTAATGTTTCAACAGAAAATCTATAAAATAGTTCAAATGAATTAAAATGATCATTCCACACTCCAGTCTTATTGCATGCATGTTAACCTTCTCCGTGAGCTAGTGTGTGATAACTGAGAATATTCTGTGATGTACCGTACTTCTCTTGGAGTTTTTGCAGAAACAGTTCAGTGTTGACACAATCCTTACCGAACTTCAGCCCAGATTCTTGCACATGCCAGTGCAAACGTGTACTCAGATTTCACTTCCTGTGAATTTAATTTCAATAAATGTTGAAAATGGTCATTTGCTGTTGATTTATTTGTTTGTGATGTATACTGTTGAAGTGCAGAGATTTCCTAGCCTTTCAGTATTTCACATTATAGACTTAAAAAGGGTTGCAAATGCATGTTGACTATAAACCTTTCGGAAGGTTTTGAAAGCTTGTTTCTGCCACAGGAATAAAAAATTAAAGTAATAGCTTTTTAATATCACAATTCTGACATTTTTCTTGAATTCTGATAAATAAACTCAAAATTTTGAGAAGTCAGCTATTGCGAGGAAAAAAGTCAGAATTCTGTAATTAAAATGGATCATTTTTTTTTTTTTTTTTTATGTGGCAGAAACAAAAACACAATCATGAGGAAAAAAAGAATTGAGATAAAAAGAAATTACCCTTTCAAAAAAAAATTTATCCAGTGGCAGAAAGGGCTTCCATATAAAGTAAATGCTGCATTATATCAAACAATATTATATTAAAATTTACTAAAACTAAATCTAATTCACATATTCACAACATTTCATCACAAAAATAAATGTTAAAGCTAGAAATGAAGAAATGCTTCAGTGGTTTTGCACTCCAAATATCAAGCATTGCATATATTATACCATTTAATTTTTTAATGAAAACATTTTTTAACATTAGTTTTGATTTAGTGATTGCCAAATTACACATTCAAGTTCAACAAGTTTTACATTTAACAAGGTCATTAATGTGTAATACATCACCTTACTATAAGATCATGAAAATAGACTTAAAGCTTTATGAAACTGCTCTCAAATATCCTCCATGCTGAGGAAATATTTTGAAGATATATGTCTATGTTTAGAAATTTTTTACTGGTATGGAAATGTAAGAGGTCAGATACTACAAACACAAAATACTGTAATAAAACAATACTGCAGAAATCTCCACAAATCTTATAGAACCTATATTGCAGCTTCTTTGATTGGAAAAATAGTGCATTCTGTACATGATGTACAGCATACTATATTTATGTGAACACATACATTTAATTTATGGATTCTCATGAATTAGTATGTTTAAAAGAATATTTCACACAAAAATGAAAATTTACTCTCAGGCCATCTGAGATGTAGATGAGTTTGTTTCTTCATCAGATTTGGAGAATTGTAGCATTGCATCAGTGTCTCAGCAATGGATGCTCTGCAGTGAATGGGTGCCGTCAGAATGAGAGTCCAAACAGCTGATAAAACTCTCTCCTAAAGAAAATAAACATTTCTCTCCTGATTCAGACCAGATCACGTTTTCACTGAATTAAGTATTATTATGGATTATGGACTCATATTTTAGCCAGAAACAATGTTTTGAACTTAAAAAAACGTCTTGATGATGGATCTGTTTCTTACAAACATGCAGCTTTTGGCTTCTCCAGATGTTAACTGATGGACTGGAGTGGTTTGGATTTCTTGTGGATTATTGTGATGTTTTTATCAGCTGTTTGGACTCTCATTCTGACGGCACCCATTCACTGCAGAGCATCCATTGCTGAGACACTGATGCAATGCTACATTTCTCCAAATCTGATGAAGAAACAAACTCATATACATCTTGGATGGCCTGAGGATGAGTACATTTTCATTTTGGGGTGAACTATTCCTTTAACAAGCATACACACACAAAAAGTTAGCATACTGTGCACAATATGCAAACTGCAGTAATATTACCATTTCAAACATACCGCCTGTGGCTCATCTTCAGAACATTTCTAGCCTTCAACACAGAAAACACCTAATTTCTTCTGAACTGAAAGTGTTTTTAGCTGACCCAGGCTGAAGGGACCCACTGCGGCTCGATGTCCAGTTTGTCAACGAGTCTCAGCAGCTCAGAGACGCTCTTCTCCTGCTCAGTGTTTGTGATGACCGCATCGAACAAGTGACCGTAGCTGTGCTCCATCTCACGCACTTTCTCCAAGGTCTCTCTCACATCCTCAGGCTACGCAAAGGAGACAACATGATAATTACTGTTTTGTCAATTGCTCAAAGAGAAATCTGGTGTGAAATATTATGTTGCTTGTGTTCTCAAAAACCTAATTCATACATAATTAAAAAATATATACATTTATTTATATACAGTATAAATATATATGTACCATTTACTAAATATTTTTACTATATATGTGTATATATATACACATATATATATATATACACAAAACAAGTCTTAAGTCTCTGGACCCCGGAACACAAAACAACAAAAAAATCCCTAAGTGTGTGTGTGTGTATGTATATGTATATATAGTTGACTGCTAGCGTAAATGATCTAAAGGAAAAAATGTGTATCTTGAAGACCATGTGTTTCTTCACTCCTCTGGTCAGCAGCGTGGAGAATCGCTCCTGAGGAGGAGGAGAAGGCCTGATGAAGATGATGTAAGGTTTAAGATCTGAGGAACACAGCACTCGCAGGGACTGAGAAATACAAAACACAAATCACCAAATGAAATGTAAACCAGAGAAACAAATACAAAACAAGCTCAGAAAAAAACTAAACAATCTAAATGTACTTAATATATAGTAATGTTCACTGTCTAATAGTATGAGACAGATCTGTTTCTCAAACCAAAGATAATCTGCAACAAATATCAAAATGCTATGAATTAATATCACAGAAACATGTCAAGGTCATAATAAAAATTATTTTCCTGGCAATTAAAAACATTACCCTACAAATTTGCATTACTGTATCTCCTGTTGTTTTAGGTTTTCTGATTATTTGTATTTTTTGTAACTAGACTTAATAGATTCAACTTTTTTTTTTTTTTTTTTTTTGCTTATATTACAGCCAGGGTCAGAAATGAATGGGGTTTAGGGCAAAAAAATTCTAATAAAATATAATAAATCCCACTGTTTTTAATTTGTAAAACCTGATTCTCAGTTTTCTGTTCTAGATCAAATTTAACACATTAATTCAAGTATTTCACATAAATTAAAAAATATATATTTTTATTTCTAAAGATTTTCAAGATCATCTAGTGCCTCAATATAACTTTTTCTTTTATTGCAGATGAAATATCCATCATTACATAAAACAAAAGTCTCACCTTTTATAGCACCATTAGTTTTTTTTGTTGTTGTTTTTTTTGTTGCAGGTTATTATACCTCAAATCGCAGATAGCAATCTTAACTTTAAATTCCTACAATCAAATGTTGTGAAAATACCTACCTGGCAGGTTTTCTTAAATTCCTAGAATACTTAACTAGACTATCATTTTTGTGCCACTAATGTCACCAAACACATATGCAAAAAGAATGATTGTTTTCGACTTTGTTATAGATAACTAAATCTAAAAACGTAATATATATATATATATATATATACATATATATATATATATATATATATATATATATACACAGTACAGGTCAAAAGTTTGGAAACATTACTATTTTTAATGTTTTTGAAAGAAGTCTCTTCTGCTCATCAAGCATTTATTTGATCAAAAATACAGAAAAAACAGTAATATTGTGAAATATTATTACAACTTAAAATAATAGTTTTCTATTTGAATATACCTTAAAAAAATAATTTATTCCTGTGATGCAAAGCTGTATTTTCAGCATCATTACTCCAGCCTTCAGTGTTACATGTAACATCCAGTCTATCACATGATCATTTAGAAATCATTCTAATATTCTGATTTATTATGAGTGTTGGAAACAGTTCTGCTGTCTAATACATTTGATGAATAAAAGGTTAAAAAGAACTGCATTTATTCAAAAAAAAAAAAAAAAATCTAATAATATATATTCTAATAATATATTTTCTTTACTATCACTTTTTATCAATTTAACACATCCTTGCTGAATAAAAGTATTGATTTTATTTAAAAAAAAAAGAAAGAAAAAAAAATTACTAACCCCAAATTACTGACCAGTAGTGTATATTGTTATTACAAAATATTTATATTTTAAAAACATAGCTTCTTTTTTTTTCTTCTTATTCATCAAAGTATCCTAAAAAAGTATCACATGCTCTGAAAAAATATTAAGCAGCAGAACTGTTTCCAGCTTTGATAATGAATCATCATATTAGAATGATTTCAAAAGGATCATGTGATAATGATCCTAAAAATTCAGCTTTGCATCACAGAAATAAATGATAATTTAAAGTATAATAAATTTAAAAACCAATTAGTTTAAATTGTAATAATATATCACAATATAACATTTTTTTTTCAGCATTTTTGATCAAATAAATGCAGGCTTGATGAGCAGAAGAAACTTCTTTCAAAAACATTAAAAATAGTAATGTTTCCAAACTTTTGACCTGTACTATATATATATATATATATATATATATATAATACATATATATATTATATATATATACACTCCTGAACAAAATCTTAAGACCAGGGGAGGCATGCAAGTGCAAGTTTTACACATTTCGCACTAGTGGATCATAACCGGGTTGTAAGTGCTGCTTCAAAATGCCAAAAGAAGAAACAGGAGCAAGAGACAAAAATAGAGAGTAGGCAATTTATTGAAAACTGCATTTAAACTCAAACAGGCTGTTCATCAGCTGATCAAAAGTTTAAGACCATAGCCCAAAAATAAATGCACAACAGAACTAAAAGTGTCAAAAAAGGACTCAGTAGTGAGTAGCCCCATCGTTCTTGTTGATCACTTCAAACACACTCGTTTCGGCATGCTTGATGCGACTGTCTCCAGGAGGCTGGTGGGAACATTGCTCCATGTGGTGAAGATGGCTTCACGAAGGGCATCCACGGTCTGGAACTGACGTCCGTTTTTTTAAACTTCCCTTGCCATCCATCCCCAAATGTGCTCAATGGGATTTAGATCAAGGGAAAAAAACAGGATGGTCCAAAAAAACAACGTTATTCTCCTGGAAGAAGTCCTTCATCAGGCGGGCGTTGTGAATTGCAGCATTGTCCTGTTGAAAGACCCAGTCATTACAACATAGACGGGGGCCCTCGGTCAAGAGGGATGCCCGCTGCAACAGATCCACATAGCCAGTCGCCGTTTGACACCCCTGCACAACCTGAAGCTCCATTTTCCCATTGAAGAAAAAAGCACCCCAGATCATGATGGAGCCTCCTCCACTGTGCCGCGTAGAAAACATCTCGGGTGGGATCTCCTTGTCATGCCAGTAACGTTGGAAGCCATCAGGACCGTCCAGGTTAATTTTTTCTCATCAGAGAATAAAACTTTTCTTCCACCTTTCAATGTCCCGTGTTTGGGTGCTCCCTTGCAAATTCTAAACGGGCAAGTTTGTGTCGTGGGAGGAGACGTGGCCTTTGAAGACGTTTTTTGTTCTTGAAGCCCTTCTCTAGCAGATGACGTCTTATGGTTATTGGGCTGCAGTCAGCATCAGTAAGGGCCTTAATTTGGGTCGAGGATCGACCTGTGTCTTCACAGACAACCCGTCGGATCCTGCGGCTCAGTGGACGTGAAATCTTTTTGGGCCTACCACTTGACTTTTTTGTCCCATAACTCTCAGGATTTTTTAAGAAATGTAAAATGACTGTCTTACTGTGTCCAACCTCGGCAGCGATGGCGCGTTGCGAGAGGCCTTGCGTGTGCAGCTCAACAATCCTGCCACATTCAAAGAGAGAAAGCCTTTTTGCCTTTGCCATCAGGAGATCTTGACAGTATGACTGCTTGAAGAACAATGACATGAAAGCCATATTTTTGTGCAGATTTGACCTTTTTATGGCTATGGTCTTAAACTTTTGATCAGCTGATGAACAGCCTGTTTGAGTTTAAATGCAGTTTTCAATAAATTGCCTACTCTCTATTTTTTGTCTCTTGCTCCTGTTTCTTCTTCTTTTGGCATTTTGAAGCAGCACTTACAACCCGGTTATGATCCACTAGTGCGAAATGTGTAAAACTTGCAATGCATCCCCTGGTCTTAAGATTTTGTTCGGGAGTGTATATATATATAGATAGATAGATAGATAGATAGAAAATACATTTTTTTAAATTATTACTTTTTTATCTAGTTGCCAAGTCTACATTTCTCATTTTGACTTAATAAATAATAAAAAAAATTATTTCAATAAAAACGAAATTATTAAAACTTGAACTAAAATAAAAATGGAAAACATAATAAAACTTAATCCAAAATATTAATAAAAATTATAATCTCAATGATACTTAAATACTAATCAAACAGGTTTCCCAACATTAATGAGTCAGTGTTGTTGTGTTGGGCTCATTGAGATCCTCATACTGATCAATTATTCGATAACTCCACCATGTTACACCTTCCACAGAAATCAACATACTTACAGCTGATCTCATTGAACTAAGATACGACTAAGTATGTATTTAACACAAAAAAAAGACACAATTCATCTTTATGTGAACATTTCTTTTTATGATGAACACTGAATTTCAGCAGTGCCCTAAAAATGTACACCAAGATGTGAACAGAAAACACCAGACTATATCAGTTGTAGTTGTATTTAATAGAGTCATAACTATACAAATAACAAGTTCATACAAAATGAAAAATGGTCATAAAAGGCCTCAAACAACCCAAACATGCAACATATCTACAAATCTTCCAGGTGATAATCCATGTGCCATTTCTTGAAGCAGTTACGCGATGACACGAAGCACAACGCCACCTTGCAGTGGGAGCAGTATATGGGAGTCTTGACTTTATATCCCTGCATTTTGCACATCACACAAACTCTCCTCCCATGCGTAGCATCAGAACCGAAATACTCTGGATAGCATCGCTCTGTCTGGGCAGGTGAGGCTGGGGGAGACGACTCCGTGTCGGACGGAGTTTCATTTGTTTCAGTAGGGGCTGAAGGCACTCTTGTGGAGACCGGCGTGGCGGATGTTGAGGGATCTTTGGCAGCAGAGGGATTCTTACTTCTGCCGGCACGTGCGAGTTCAGAAACAAGAGTTTCCCTAAACAATTTATGGTAGAGAGGAACCTTGTTCTGCGCTTTCGCCAATTCTTGATGAAGGATTAAACTGTTGACCACTGCGATGTCAAGAAAATGAAAGAAGAAGGTCTTGTACCATTTTGTGGTTTTCTGGAGAATGTTATAATGCTCTGTGAGGGAATCCGAGAGATCAACGCCTCCCATGTATTTGCTGTAATCCTTCACAGTGGTTGGAACAGGAATTAGACGCGTTCTCCAAACCCCATCGGAACCCTTGGCATTCCTGCTGACCGTATCCCCAGTAAACGCCTTGTGAACCGAGGAACACATGAGGACTTCTCTCGCTTCCATCCATTTGACAAACAGAAGAGGACCTTGCCGACACCAACGGATGGATCCCAATTCAGATCTTCCGCTCAGATCGTTGGCCTTCGGTAAACTGGAACCATGGCGCAATGTGCCACAAGCGAGGATGCCATTCTGCAACAAATCCAAGAAAAGAGTCGGGCTGGTGTAGAAATTGTCCATGTATAACCTATAACCCTTGCCGAGGACCTTGTGGTCCATTAGTCTCATTACCGAATCATACCCGGCGCCTTTCCCCGATGACGTTGAAGTCTTTCCTTCATACACGAAGAAATTCCATGTGTACCCACAGGACGAATCTGCAAGAACGAAGAGTTTGTAGCCCCATTTAGTTGGTTTGTCATCCATATATCTCTTAAATCCAATCCTAGCTTTGGTAGCGACCATTCTCTCATCTACCAGAATCTCTCTGTTGGGGTGAAAGTGTTTCCTACACGCCGAAAGAACGTCCGTGTACAGAGGCTTGATTTTGAACAGCCGGTCATAACCCGTGGTGCCTTTCTTCTTATTGTTCTCCTCGTCCTCCTGAGGATCACAGAGGTGAAGATTCCAGGAGATGGCCTGAAATCTTGCTCGGGACATGATGGATTGCGGGTACGAGAAATTGTACATTCGTTTTCTCGCCCAGTAGTCTGCAACTGACTTCGCCTTCACCAGCCCCATGTAGAGAACTAACGCCACATACGAGTAGAACTCGGCTACGGTTAGAGGTACCCAGACGAACTTCTTTCCAGCTTTCACTCTCTTTTCGGCATTGCTGTTGGTGTTTCGGACGATTGTCTTGACTGTAGAGTTGGTGAAAAAGAGTTGGAACAACTGTAAGGGTGTATACGTTGCGTCCGTCGTGAGCTGTGAACCTGGAGGTCGCTTGGGAGAGAAATCCGGTAGTAGCGGTTCCTCATCCTCATTGGTGATGTCAAGCCACTTATCTGGCTTACTGTCAACTTTCGTCCAAGGTAAATCCAAGGCAGATACTGACTTGACTCTGGTTTGGATTGGTGAATAAGGAGTTGCGACAAGCTTCGGTTTCTCTTTGGTTGAAGCGGGTTGCGGCATTGCTTCAGATGTCGAAGCAGGTTCGGGATTGGGTTCAGAATTGATGGAGATTGCGGGATTGAGAGCTGGATCCAATCTTGATGCTGGAATGGGATCAGTGGAGGGATCGGAGATGGTTACGGGAGTGGAATCAGCAGCAGGTAATGAATTTGGGATGGTTGTAGGAGCAGGATCAGGGGTTGGTTTAAGTATGAGGTTGGGTTTTAAAGCATGCTTTCGGGGCCGGCCTCTCTTTCGTGGTACTGTGGGTGCTGGACTAGGGATGGGCGCGGGAGTGGGATTATTGTTGATCGTGGGAGTGGCTTCCGGGGCGGGATAAGTGGTGGCTTCCAAAGTAGGTGTGGGCGTGGCTTTAGAAGCAGGTTCAGGTGTGGATATAGAGAGTTTGTCTATCGGTCCTGATGATGGGGGTGTAGGGGGGTTGCCTATTCTTGGAGACTGAGCTGATGCAGGTGATTTTGAATGATCCGGACTTTCCAGAAGAGGGTTCCAATCGTCACCAGAATCAAGACTGTAATACAAAACAAACACACTTTATATGCATAAATTCTGTGGGCACAATAGCAACAACTGAAAACTAGTAACTAGTATCTGGGTTACCTTACATGCAAATAACAGTTCAAATAAAAAACCTATTGAACCTTTAGACAAATAAGTTTGCATGTGTATTAGTTGAGTATCACATTTGATACATCAGGCTTTTATTGCTCATACAGTATGATATAGGATTATATATATATATATATATATATATATATATATACGACTTGTACTCCAGGAGGAAAAAACACCTAAAATTTATTTAGGCCCAAACTGAACAAGAATATGCATTTTGGTGCAGGTTCTGATATTTATAAGGCTTTTTAAAGACCTTTTTAGGACACCAAGAAATAAAAATTAAAACTGCATGTTAGAGCAGTGCAATGCTGACAAAAAATTATATTTCCATGTTTGGGGATTTTGTTGATTAGACAACAGACAATTAAACAGCATTTTGCGGAGCACGTTTTTGAATGCATTCACTGCATATATATATATATATATATATATATATATATATATATATATATATATATATATATATATATATATATATATATATATATATATATATATATATATATATGTAAAATGCTATGAGCCTGTTTTTATTAAATATTAAATTGAAATTAAAAGGTACCAGCACTTTAAATAAAAAGTAAAACTGACAATAAATGGTGGCAAGTCACTGTATTATGAGTGAATTAATTAAACTGATTTGTTCAAAACACTAATTAATTCAATAATAAAGCACTGCTGTGCTGCTCAGAGATGCACAAATGTTCTGCTTATCTGCTGTGGTTTCATTTGGAAAGTTTCCTTTCTCTAAATGGATTAAAAATACATTGAATATATACTGAATTTATTGTATTTATTTATTGGTTGTTTATTGAACTGTTAAATCAACATCACATTTGCAAGAATACACATCAAATCCGATTTCTGAGACTTTCTAATGACTCACAGGAATCCTTTATGATCAAAGCTCTGTAATTTTTATTGTGGAGAACAATATATACAATCCTATTCAATACAATGAAGACAGAGATTAAAAAACAAAATAAATCTTCCTTAAAAGCCTGATGATCATATTTGATACGCACATTTGAACTTTTGAATTTTTCTAAAAAAGGATGTATGGATGATCAAGTAAATCTAAGCAGCTTCAGTCCAAGTGTTTATCTTAAAATATTATTAATATAACCCTTTCAAGAATCTTCAAGGTTTTTATTTTTATTTTTTTAAATAAGAGAAAAAGGAACAGAAAGCAACTGCTTTCATTGTATAGAATTTTATTTTGAATAAAAAAAGTGACTATGGCTGTTCACACGCAACATTTTTGCAATCTACTAGATGGATGCTTTTGACCAATGTGACTGTGCATCTTGAGCAAACCAGTTCAATGTATGAGGAGACCTTTTTATTAGATGCAAAAATGTTTTCTGTGTTAATAAACTTTAATGACAAAAATCTACAATAAATGCAAGACTTCCTTACTCACTTTTCTTCCCACAGATCCTCTTCCCTCCCCGAATCACTGATCTCGTCGCTGTCGCCATCAAGGTCACTGTCGCTGTCGGCCCGTGGCCTGATGGGTGCAGGATTAAGGTTGGAATCAGTTAATGGTTCACCGATGGTTGTGGGAGTGGGTTGAGAAGTGGGCACTTGATCAGAAGAGGCTATGGGTGCAAGTTCAGGCAGAGGACTAGGGGTAGTTTTTGAACTGTGCTTCAAGGGTCTGTCTGTCTGTGGAGGTGTTGTGGATTCAAGGATCGGAGATGAGAGTCGTTGCCTCTTTGCATTCTGTGATTCTGAACACTCTAGGCTTTCTTTCTTTGTAATAGGCCATTCTTCAATAGCATCCACACTGTAACACAAACCAAAGATGCTTCATTATGCATGCATGTCGCACAGTTACACTATCGTTCAAAAGTTTGGGGTAAGTGAGTTTTTTAATGTTTTTAAAAGAAGTCTCTAATGCTCACAAGGTTGCATTTGTTTAGGAAAAATTGATATTGTTAAAATTACATTTTCTACTGAAATATGATTTAAATGGAAATTATTGTTTTGATCAAAGCTGAATTTTTCAGCATCATTACTCCAGTCTTCAGTGTCTAATGATCCTTCAGAAATCATTCTAATATGCTGATTTGCTGCTCAAGTAAAACAATTATTTTCATTATTATCACTTTTTTTTCATTTACTGTCACTTTTGAAGAATTGTGTCCTTGCTTAATGAAATATTAATAAATAATTAAATCGAAGGCAAAAAAAAAAAAAAAAAAATGTTATTGAATGATTGAAATGTGTCCAGGTCAAATTACTATGGAAGCCACAAAAAAAGATGAAAAATAAAAAATAAAATAAGAAAGGCAACAGCAACTGTTTATCTCACAATTCAGACATTTTCTTACAATTCTGAGTTTACAACTTATAAATATTCCTTTTTTTTTTCTCTCAGAATTGTCAGAAAAAGTCAGAATTTTAAGATATAAACTCGCAATTTTTAACTCACAGTTAACTCACAGCCTGAACTGTGAAGTATAAACTCACAAATGTATAAATATAAACTTGCAAAAATAAACTTTATGGCATGGGGAAAAAAAAATTAAATTGCGAGATGTAAACTCAGAATTATTGGAAAAAAAGTCAGAATTCTGAGATAAATGTGCAGAATTCTATGAAAAATTCCAAATAGTGAGAGATATTTTTTTTTTTGTGTGTGTGTGTGTGTGTGTGTGTGTGTGTGTGTGTGTGTGTGTGTGTGTGTGTGTGTGTGTGTGTGTGTGTGTGTGTGTGTGGCAGAAACAGGGTTCAATACATTATACTGTAAACCAAATGTAAAAAATAAATGTAAATTCATTTACTCACTTCTCTTCCCACGGTTCCTCTTCCTTCACCGCCTTGATCTCGTTGGTGTTGCCGTCTAACAGAAGCCCTGTTGATGTTGGTGTACAGATGAGCGTGGCTATCGGTGCCTGATGGGAGGCGGCTGTGGAATTCGGGCTGAGCTTAAAAGTGGAAGCGGGATTAGAGATGAGTATGGGTGTAGAATTAGGGTTCACTTTAATGGAGGAGGAGGCATTGGCAAGGGTTATAGGAGTGAAATTAGAGCTAAGTGTAAAGGTGGATGTCGAATGGGGGCCGAATTTAATGGAGGAATTAGGGATCAGCGTGGCATAAAGGGGGGGTTTCGGCACTATGGCGGGATACGGGCTGGGTTTGGGAAAGAGTTTGGCTTTAAATTTGTCTTTAGGCGGTCTGCCTCTCCGTCGAGGTAAGGAGACGGCTGGGGTGTTTTTCGGCTTGTGGGCCATTGCTGGTGCTGCTGGGGAGGGTTTCAAAGCATTTTTAGGTGGCCGTCCTCTCCGGCGTGGTAAAGACGATGAAGGCGAGGAGGATGAGTTCCTCTTTAGTTTTGAGCGCCTGAGAGGCTCCCATTCTTCAGAAGAATCAATACTGTAACATATGATAAATACACTTAATTGTTATACCACAATAAAGAGGTTTGTTGTTATTCATTACACTTTAGGCAAAGGAAAGCATTAAAAAACACAGATTCATGAATGCAAACAATACATGCAAGAAATACATTGACTATAGTGCTTGCAAGACTGCTTTGCTATTCTTTGCTGTCTCATTTGATATTAATTCTGCTTAACATACCAATGTTTTCAGCGTCTTAGTTCACGGGAAACTCATCACTAAATTTGCTCTGAGTTTGGGTCGCTTATAATGTGCATTTAAGAACCATATTCCCAAACTTTCAATGAGAATTGGTTATAAACTGGATGTTGACAACAAAAGCAAAACAGTACAGGCTCCCTGCTGTTGCACCAACAAACTAAACATTTGAAAATTAAGACAGCCATAAATATTAGTATGGTAATCATTATTATTATATTGT
Source organism: Cyprinus carpio (assembly GCF_018340385.1). NCBI lineage: Eukaryota > Metazoa > Chordata > Actinopteri > Cypriniformes > Cyprinidae > Cyprinus > Cyprinus carpio. Next base: position 23,974,068 of record NC_056616.1, on the reverse strand, counting down.
TTTTCTTACATATTCAATTTTTTTATTACAGTGAAATATTACAATAGCAGCGGCATTCCTTATTTTGTTTATTTTTTATTTAGTAATAATAATCATTATTTTATAGTCATATTGATATATGAATCACAAAACTTACTTTAATTAGAAAATGCTCCCTGTCTGGCAATAATTTTAATTTATCATAAAAGAAGAGAATGCATATTGCTGATTATCTGCACTATGTCTGGCATGGGGAAAAAAAAAAAGGATCAAAGTTTGACTGGTCAACAATTCTATAACCATACCATTTGGTGGCAAGAAGCATTTTTTGCAAACAGCATAGATACGCACAGTTCCCATGGCAGATTGCTGTTTTTGTTGCATAGCAACGATATTTTACAAATGTCAGACCCTTTAGAAGACTATAATTAAAAGAGAAACTGACTGCTTTCTCCATGTATTATAGTCTTTCTTGGGCACAGACGATCATTGCATCTTTTCCCAATTAAATATAGTTGCCTGTATAAGAATAGCAGTTTTTAAACAGTTTGGAATGGGGTGCATCAAGCCATTTCCTTTTTTTTTTATTTTTTTTTTTAAAAATCCAATAGCCTTTAGTTTGTCACGACAATCTTGTACATTTTGTTGGAGAAAAATATAGATACGCCCCTGAGTGCAAGATGACGTCATTCCGATTTTTGCTCATTTCGCAAACGAGAAAAACTGTTATAATGTAACACTCTTTCTCTATCTCTCTTTATAGATAGATATACGTTTTAAACTCATTCATATATTAGTGTATTAGTTTATATTATTTGTAGTTATTTACACTATGCTTGGTGTCTTGCAAGCACTGTTTCCCCCATCTAGCTTTAAGAATTGCATTCTGCATTAAGCAATACAAGGATCATTTTTCTACCCCACCACAGGTAAAAACGCTACACATGACGTATCACTCACTCTTCTTCACGCGGTTCCTCCTCCTCCTCCGCCGAATCGTCGAGCTCGTCGCTGTCTGACAGGGGTTTGTATCCAACTTCAGCGTCGCAATCGTCTATAACGCACTCGATTTCATAAAACATTTGCCTTTTCGTTCCGACATCCTCCGCCGATGCCATTTCGAGCAGAAAAGATGAAGAAAACTAAACGTTGCCTCCTCCAATCGGGTTCAGACGCTGCAGAACATGCGCGCAGACTCACAGCGTTCAGAGCCCTCTCCATAAGCCCCGCCTTCCACCGCTGCGTAGGGATTATCGCAGTCTCTGATTGGAACACAATCTTGAGTGACGTGCGAACGACAGGCTGAGATCATCAGTTATGCGACGTGAAAAGCAGACCCTTTTATTTATGCTTTAAGAACCAAACATATAAAAGACATATTTTTCAATGTAAAGATATTTATTTCAGTGCACTACTGTTTAGACTCTTGGTCCTTGCCTTTTTGTTTGATTTGATCATGTAAAAAATAAATAAATAAAATATTGAAATAAAAACTGCTGTTTGTTTTGTTTTTACTGCTCTTTTTTTGTATATTGCTGCATATAAGAAAAACAGCATAAGTTAAGTGACAATTGTAAAATGTAGTTGTGTAGTTCATCATATTTCCACAGTTTTTTGTATACATTTTGCCATTTTAATAAAGAAACATACAATTTCCTTTGTTATTTCTTATTTTGTCTGGTCAAGTAATTTCTTAATTGCACATTGCATATTAATTACTTTACTGACCTTTTCAGTTTGCTTATTTTTTATTTATATCACATACGGCACACCAATTCCATGCTGTACCATTGCAATTATGAGTTCTTACTCAATCTTACCCTGGGATGCAGACACAGCAGACAGATTTTTCCTGAGTTGACAACCTGTCTGACTGAATCCGTGTTTGTGCCGTACAGGTTCTGTTCAAACTCGCCCGACTCAATGAATTTCCCTGCAGCCAGGTCAGATTCAAAGCTCTGTCGTGATACAAAGTTGTACTCCCTGCCGTTGACCTCATGTGCGCGGGGGTTTCGTGTGGTATCTGTGACAAATGTTCAAAAATACATCCAAGTACAATGCAAAACAGTAGGCTGTGTATAAATAAATGTCTGTTTGTGTGCTTTAATTCCTGATTGCATATGCAACCCAGTTTTTCTTAAAGGAATAGTTCACAAAGAAAATATAATTAAAAAAAAAACACCCCAACCCCATTCAATACAAGATGTAGAGTAGTTTGTTTCTTCATCAGATTTAGAGAAATGTGGCATTGCATCAGTGTCTCAGCAATGGATGCTCTGCAGTGAATGGGTGCCGTCAGAATGAGAGTCCAAACAGCTGATAAAAACATCACAATAATCCACAAGTAATCCACACCACTCCAGTCCATCAGTTAACGTTTTGTAAAGTAAAAAGCTGTGTGTTTGTAAAAAACAAATCCATCATTAAGGTGCTTTAACATCAAACCGAAACCTCTATCCCAGGGGTGTCAAACTCAATTCCTGGAGGGCTGTTTTTATCATCTGTTTGGACTCTCATTCTGACGGCACCCATTCACTGCAGAGCATCCATTACTGAGCTATGACATATAACTTTAATATTGATGCAGCTCACTAGGTTTTGGAAGTGAGCCATTGTGCCTCCTCCTGTTATTTGGATTTCATTTTAAACAACTTTAAGCCAAAGTTGTAAAAAAAAAACATAACCTTACGTGGGACAGCACCAGCGAATCGGTCAGGCTCTAAAGAGAGCAGTCTTTGTCTCAGTTCGTCATGTCCGCTGTTAGGTGGACCAATCAGAGCGATGGGGCGCTTGCGGTTGGGCGGCTGATGGTACAGTGCCACCTCTTCATAGGTCAGGATATCCTCAGTGTAATGCTCTGAATAATTAGAAATATTCATTACTGATGAGTTTTTGCAAAATATATAAATTTCATTAGTCTATACCAGGGCTATTGAACTCAGCTCAACAAATGTTTTCAAAGAAATTCCCAAACAAGGAATGTCCACAATATGAGACAAAAGGTAAACACTGGATCCCAAAAGCTAAAGGTAAACCTGTGCTACTTCTCAGCATGCCTTCTGTTTTTAAATGCAAATTGTAACTGTGGTGTGAGAAACGCTTTCATTGTTATTTCTTATTGCCCATCTTGCAGGAGACAAAACCTCCCTCCATGATCGTCTGTCAGTTAGCTAACGACTCTTATATCCTCAGCCTTTCAACCACTTGAAACCATTCACACCTCAAACCCATCAGCTGAATCAAATTCACTCTAAAATGAGTGGGAAAAACTCTACTTTTTATACTTATACTTGCACTTAAGTCATAGCAATGGGAATTACAGAGGATAATTTGGATTTGCACAAGTAAACTAAGAAGACACAAGAACACCCTAGCAACCAGTGTTAGGGGTAATGCATTACAAGTAACGCGAGTTACGTAATCAGATTACTTTTTTCAAGTAACTAGTAAAGTAACGCATTACTTTTTAATTTACAAGAAAATATCTGAGTTACTTTTTCAAAAAAGTAACGCCAGTTACTTTGTATTCCCATTTTTTGACTGACAAGCCTCCTGTTGCCATATTGGGAGAAATCGGAAGTATGGAGGCGTTTGTGTGCGCTGTGTGAACATGATGTTACTGTAGTTCTAGACTAAATGTGAATGTGCATTAATTCATCCCACTCACAAAAAAACAAAAAACACAAAACAGATTTAGTATTCATCAAAATTAATCAAAACAGTGAAATGCAAACTCAGAATATGACGCAAACCTGCAATAACTAAATATATTAAATAACACAAATGTATCTATTCCCATTTTATTAACAGTGTCTGTGCTGCTGACCTTAATATTCAAAAATGACTTTAGATAAACTAACAATTGTGCTTCATTGTTTTTTTTTTTATTGCTGAAGAGTGTTGAACCTTCTTCTCCTGTGTGCTACTGTACAGACGTGAATTTACTTTTCCTTCAGCCTGAGGTTTATTCATTACACTTTTTGGTGTGAAAGGGCTTTTACATTTAATAAATAGAACTTCTTATATTAAAAACAATCAAGCCCTGCTCATATTTAAAAAGTAACGTGAAAGTAACGCAAAAGTAATGTAACACATTACTTTCCATAAAAAGTAACTAAGTAACGTATTTAGTTACTTTTTTAGGGAGTAACGCAATATTGTAAGGCATTACTTTTAAAAGTAACTTTCCCCAACACTGCTAGCAACCCATAGCAACACACTAGAAACAACTCAGAACACCTTAGCAACTGCATAGCAACACAACAGAAACCACTGATAACACCCTAGCAACCGCACAGCAACACTAGAAGCCACTCAGAACACCCTAGCAATTTCATAGCAACACACTAGAAACCACTAAGAATACCCTAGCAACTGCATAGCAACACACTAGAAAAGACTAAGAGAACACCCTAGCAACTACATAGAAGCCACTAAGAACACTCTAGCAACCGCATAGTGGCACTAGACGCCACTCAAAACACCCTAGCAACTGCATACCAACACACTAGAAACCACTAAGTACATCCTAGCAACCGCATAGCAACATCAGGAGCCACTCAGAACACCTTAGAAACCCCATAGCAATACAAGGAGCCACTCAGAACACCCCAGCAACTGCATAGCAACACTAGAAGCCACTCAGAACACCCTAGCAATTTCATAGCAACACACTAGAAACCACTAAGAATACCCTAGCAACCGCATAGCAACACACTAGAAAAGACTAAGAGAACACCCTAGCAACTGCATAGAAGCCACTAAGAACACTCTAGCAACCGCATAGTGGCACTAGACACCACTCAGAACACCCTAGCAACTGCATACCAACACACTAGAAGCCACTAAGTACATCCTAGCAACCGCATAGCAACATCAGGAGCCACTCAGAACACCTTAGAAACCCCATAGCAATACAAGGAGCCACTCAGAACACCCCAGCAACTGCATACCAACACACTAGAAGCCACTAAGTACATCCTAGCAACCGCATAGTAACATCAGGAGCCACTCAGAACACCTTAGAAACCCCATAGCAATACAAGGAGCCAATCAGAACACCCCAGCAACTGCATAGCAACACTAGAAGCCACCCAAAACACCCCAGCAACCACATAGCAACACACTAAAAAAACCACTAAGAACAAACTAGCAACCGCATAGCAACACAATGAGCCACTCAGAACACCCTAGCAACTGCATAGCAACACACTGGAAACCACAAAGTACACCTAGAAACTGCACAACAACAACAACAGTGCAACCACCCACAGCATTTACATTGCACTAGAACTGATGACTAACAAAATAACAGCAGGGAAATATAGTTCAGTTAAGGATGAATTTAAATTTTTAATTCAGCAGATACTCACCAATATTCTTACTAGGGTTGAACAAGAGTTTTTTCCATTGCTTTTTGCCTTTCTTTGCGCACCAAAGTTTCCCTGAAGAAAGAAGATCTATTATCAGTGACACCAAACTTGTAAGATCAACAGCAACGTCTAAATGTTTCAAGGATGATGAAAGCCCAAAGTTTGTGTTTGTGTCTATATAGAAGTTTTATTTCTGGCAGGAAGTGAGTGAGTTTCAGACAGATGTGGTCCAGCTCACCTTTATACTCTTGATTTCTGTCTGTAATGGTTTTCTTCATGGCTTCTCTGTGCTGTTGGAAGCTCTTCCCTCAAAGAACACAACAGATGATGGCCACTGATGATCTACTATGGTACCAGACATGCAACTGCTAGTTAGGCAAAGACTGTATTATTTGCTCTGTGTTATTAAATGACACATGGGCAATAGTGGCAAAAGTATAACTGAATATTTTTCTGACTTTTAACCAAAACCGAACAAAATTAGAAAAACTATTATTTTAAGTTTTTTGTTTTTTCAATAGATTTACATTCACTTTTTTATGTCTCTATCCTGTAATTCAGCAGGCACTCTGCTAATTGTTCTAACCAGGTATAAGGCCAGCAAGGGGCTTCTGTTCCTCATGTCCGTCCCGGTACGCCTGCCACCAGTTGGGGTCGTCCTGGCTGGTGACGTGTAGGACGTCTCCCTTTTGGAAGGAGAGGCCAAGCTCTCTGCATGGCACGTATGGGTCCTCAGATGGGTCATAGCTGAAGTTTGCCTTCACATGCATCTGTAAAGAAAGAGAACGATGAGATGAGGACTAAGCTCATGTATAAGAGAGCTTTGTACCAAACCCTAATGAGCTGGGTTTAAAATCTATTCAAAATAGTAGTTATCAAAGGTATCAACATTTTTCACAAGTATACTAATACATAATGCAATTCCAGAATGCATTGTGGCTAGAAGCCTACTTGGGTTTGAAACAGAGTTGAAGACAAGTCTAAACACAAATTCAAAAGAAGGAATGAAAATTAAGAAATTACAGATGAAGTCATACCACAGTTGCTCGGTGAGGTGATATTTTGTTTTGAGAATTTGGAATGAGGAGAAACGTGAGGGACCCATGCATGCAGGACTACAGACAAACAAGAAGAACACAGATGTAAACTGATTTTATTTTATTTTTATTTATTTTTTAGATAGAATTTTTTTATATATATATATAATTTATTTACCAAGGTTCATTTAAATTGTTCATAAGTGACAGACATTTATGATGTTACAAAAGATTTCATTAATTCATCAAAGCACCTTGAAAATAAAATATATCATGGCTTCCACAAAAGATATGAAGCAGTACATCTGATTTCAACACTGATGATAATCAGAATTTTTTTCTGAGCAGCAAATCAGCATATTAGAATGATTTCTGAAGGATCATATCACACTGAAGACTAGAGTAATAAAGCGGAAAATTCAGCTTTGTCCACAGGAATCAATTTAAACATATATTCCCATAAAAAACAGCTATTTTACATTGTAACAATGTTTCACAATATTACTGTTTTCACTGTATTTTAAATCAAATAAATAAAGTCTTCATGAACATGAGAGCGATCTCTATTTTTATATATCTTTTTAATTATTATTTTTTATTTGAGCAGTAGTATACCTTATGTTAACAAATTATTTTGGTAAAGTAAGTTGCAAAGAGTTTAGGACTTTCTGGATCTCACCAGAATGTTGTGAACATCATTAACACTTTTTCCACGGACTGGAACACCATTGATCTCCAGGATTTCATCTCCTTCACTGAGCAGATTGCTTTTCTCAACCGTCCCGCCGCTCACCACCCGACTGATGATTACACGGTCATGTTCGTTCCGAACGGTCACACCCTAAACAATGTTAAGGTGTAGCGGTACAACAAACACATCATCAGAAACTACAATGACATATTCAGTGCTGCCCTTAGAGACTATATGTATTATGTAGATAAATAACACAGACACTTACCAACGGCATGTCACGAATCTTCTCCAAGAAAACCAGTTTGGTGGTCTTTTCATCCTGGTCCGTGGATTTATTAGTTTCGACATCCAATTCTTGCTCGGTAATACAGTCATGAGCTTCCATCAGGGCCTGAGGAAGAGCCATGAACATCAGCACTGGTGAATGGAGAAGTCAGCATCGACTTTTTTGATTTGAGCCAGTGAGGAATCATCCAGAACACCTTAGGATCTGCATAGTAATACCCAAGAAACCACGTAGCAAACAGAACACACCTGCAATTGCACAGCAACAAAAACCCTCATAGCACTTCAGCAACTGCATAGCAAACACCCTAAACATACTAGCAACTATTTTACAGTCATCCAGAGCACCATAGCAACTGCACAGCAACATTTTAAAAGACTTAGGACACCTTAAGAAATTGCGTAGCAACACCCTTAGAACCACACAGCAACTCCTTAGTAAACACAGGAAGCATCCTATAGCAACTACCTACTCTAGCAACACCCTTGCAACCACCCTGAACACCATAGCAATTGCATAGCAACAATTTAAAAAACTTATAACAACTGCTTAGCAGCACCCTTGCAACCACCAAGCATCTCCTTAGTAAACACAGAAAACACCCTATAGCAACTACCTAGCAACACCCGTAAAACCACCCTGAACACCACAGCAACCGCACTGCAACATGCTATACTACTCAGAACACCTTAGTGACTAAATAGCAACTCCCTAGCAAACTCAGAATATACCCTATAGCAGCTACTAGTAATGCCCTTGCAATCACCCAGAACACCATAACAACTACACCACAACACTTTAAAACAATTAGAACGCCTTAGTGACAACCTAGCAATGCCCTTGCAACCACCTAGAACTCCATAGCATTTACACCACATTTTAAAACACTTAGAACACCTAAGACATTGCACAGCAACAACCTAACAACCACCTATCAACTCCATATCAAACACAGGGAACACCCTAGCAATAACCTAACAAACCAGAACACCATAGCAACCACATAGCAACATTTTAACACTTTAGACCGGCATAGCAACACCCTAGCAACCACTCACAATGCCCTAGCATTATGTCTGGCAACAAGTTACATAAAATAACCGTATGCTTTAAAAAAAAATCCCTGCTTTAAAATGTTGCTTAAACAAGCAAACAGTCAAGCTAAGAAGCAACCAAACAAGTTCCCGGCCACGTCGTTTAACCTGAGACTCTGTCCCGGCCGCAGGATTGGTGCTTTACCTCAGTGAAGGTCACAGGCATCTCATACCTTGCAATAATAAGTTCAGTTTCTGCCAAACGCGATGCACAGTTTAACCTGAACATAAACCCTCCATAATCTCCCACAGTGCTGTCAGTCATCATATCACCTCTTACCTCCTCATGCATTTATACCGTATGAAGAATAATAGATCAGTGCTCTTTTAAACAGCCACTGTGTGTGGTGACAGAACGCAGCAGGAGGGCTGAATATCTGTGGGGAGGGGAATCATCTCGTGCTCTGTTCTGTGGCAGGTATCTGTTTCTAAGGCCGTTAATTGGATCTAACCTGTGGTGTGTACAAATAGACACACGGAGAGGTTGTTTTCACGCCCTTGTTTTGGGCCTGAATATGTTAGACAACAATTAAGGTTTTGGTTTTTTTGATCAACAACTATGCATCTACTTCACTAGTTCAGGTGTGGCCTGATGTGGTTGCAGACAGAAAGATGCAAACATTAAATTACAACTAACCATATCATCATGCATATTTCTGAAAACAAAATAAAATGCCTATAGCTACTACAGCCTAGTAACACCCTTGCAACCAGGCAGAACTGGCAACTACCTATCAAACACAGAGAACACAACTACCAACAAACTACAAATCAACACAACAAAAAATAACAACCAAACAAATACAACACCTTATAGCAACTACCTGGCAAGAACAATGAGGCAGAACACTACTGCAACCGCATAACAACAATCTAAATTTATTTAGAACCTGCATAGCAACATGCTGTCAACTATCTATCAACTATCAAACATAGAGAACACCCTAGCAACAGCCTAGCAACATTTTAAAACACTTAGAACACTTTAGAAACTCCATAGCAACACCCTAGCAACCACTCAAAACATCCTAGATGGCAGCATCAGTTTTTAGATTCAGAAACCGTAAAATTTAAGATATGGAGTATCATTTTCCAGGTAGTAAATTTAGGTCATAAAAATCTCTAAATAAACAAAATGCCGTGATGAATGAGGAGATACCCCCTTCTATGTAAAGTGCTTTGATTTCCCAAAAAATCACAAAACAAAAAAAAGCAATTATTATTATTATTATTATTTTGAAATGTTTCTAAAGCAACAAAATGTCATGATTTGAATGTTATTTAAATGTTACAAAAACTTGATTTTTTACCAAATATAAAATGTAATTTGAAAGTTATTTTCAATATTCTAAGAGTATTAAAATGTCCAGTTTTCTTGTCACAATTATAATGCTATTTAAATGTTGCAAAAACATTTCTTAGAATGTTTGTCAAAGAACATCATAAGGACATTCCAAGAATGTTGTTCTTAAAATGTGTTCTCTCAACATTATGAAAACGTTCATCAAGTAAACATAATATTAAGGACATTACAGGAATTTTGATTCCTAACATTTATTTAACCTTTAAAAAACGTTAGTGAAAGTTGTGAGAATGTTCACCGTTAGCTGGGTTGATGCTTTGAAAAAGTCCTGCCTTTAAAGACTAAATGTTTCTGGAGATTTCACTTATCAGCTTTTAAATGGGAGGAGAAACTTCCATATCCTTATTGCTGGTGTCAAAGGATGTGTGGATATAATGCACAGATTTTATGCCCAAAAATAAAAATTTACTGAAATTGTACCATCCAGGATGTAGATGAGTTTGTTTCTTTATCCAAACAGATTTGGAAAAATTTAGCATTGCATCAAGTGTACACCAATGGATGCTCTGCAGTAAATGGGTGCCGTCAGAATGAGATTCCAAACAGCTGATAAAAAACATCACAACAAAGTAATCCACACCACTCCAGTCCATCAATTGGTGTCTTTAGATAATGTCTTCTATAATTAATTGATGGACTGGAGTGGTGTGGATTACTTTGTTGTGATGTTTTTTATCAGCTGTTTAGACTCTCATTCTGATGGCACCCATTCACTGCAGAAGATCCACTGGTGAGCAAGTGATGAAATGCTACATTTCTCCAAATCTGATGAAGAAACAGACTCATCTACATCTTGGATGGCCTGAGGGTGAGTACATTTTCAGCAAAGTTTCCTTTTTGGGTAAACAAATCATATAATACATTTTTTAGAGTGAAATATCTTGTTTTCCAATGAAATATCACATTACAGAAATAAAAAGGCTTGTGAATGTTATTTCATGTTGAGTACGTGATGAAACAGCTCGCTAACACCTCCCTGTGTTGCATTAAACACCTAATCAGCACACACACATACAGTGACTGTAATAATCCATTCGATCTCATTCTGGCCTCCAGGATCTTGTCTTAGTATCTTGTCTCAGTCCATAAGCCAATGACGGATTACAAACCCAGCTTCATCCAGCTACATGCTTTGGCACAGGGCAGATCAACCAATTACAACGTCCTTATTAAGCACTCAGACGCCTTTGCTCAAGTACAATGACTAGAAATACCACAAAAAAAGAACAGATTCACATACACTATATATTTATTTTAAAGTGTAATATTTCAGAATAGTACTGTTTTTGCTATATTACTGATCAAATAAATACAACTTTGGTGAGCATAAGGGACTTCTTTCAAAAATACAAAAAAATCTTACCAATTTCAAACTTTTTAATACAGAAAAATATAGATAACAATAACAAATTTGTGAGTGATTTACATATTTGCTTGCTTATTATTTCTTATTATTGTATTATTTAAATACTCTAACTAGACCAAAAATATCAAACTTGGAAAGTAATATTGTTCTAAAAACTTTTTATTCTTACTAAATCTGATATTTATAAGAACATAATACCTAAAATGTTTTAGTTCAAAGTTCATCTAACATTTTTCAAACGTTACTGCATTTCAAAACATTTAGAGAACATTCAAAACTAATGTTACCATGACGGTTGTAAAATTATAAATTGGAACGTTGCCTTAACATTCGCATAACCAAAAAACATTTTTAAAACATTTTAAAAACTAATATTTTCATAAATAAATGTTTTCAAAATGTTAACAAAACATTATATATAAATCATTCATGGAATGTATTTTTTTAATGTAACGTTTTAATTGGATGTTCGTCTCACATTTTTTAAATGTTGTTACTTTTTTCAGAACATTCCAAAGTAATGTTCCCATTATGTCTGAAACACACACACACACACACACACACACACACACACACACACACACACACACACACACACACACACACACACACACACACACACACAAAATGTTCCCTTAACTCTTGTATATCCAACAAACAAACAAATATTTTTCAGAGAACTTTCAGAAATAATGTTTTCGTAACTAAATAAGAACATTTAGCAAACGTTCTTAGAATATATTTTTTGTTAGCTATGCTTCTGTAAGTGTTATCCCTCTCTGAGCATGTCAGATATGCAGCTGAATCTGAATGTTGGTCTGGTAATGAGGGCTGTACCTTGTTTCTGAGCTGCTGTGCGTTTGCGGTGAGCGGGAACGGCGGACAGGGGTGTCTCGTGCTCTGAGCCCCGCTGCGGTGCGTGATGAACGCCTGCTGGAAGTCTGACTGCAGCAGCAGCTCCAGCAGCAGCTGAACATCCTGCTGACTCTCAGCATCCGTCAGACACAGCTGCAGATGCTGCAGAGAGTCCAGCAAGTCCTCCAGCTCTGACAACACCAAGAGAGAAACATTAGTGCTACATTATAAAAAAAATTCCATCTGATTTAAAAGCATCATTTAATTGTCTCTCACCTGTTGTATTCCTCTCCTCTGATATTGACTTGGCTTCATCTGCAACATCTATCCCATCAAAAATGGCCTCGGTGCTGCTCCGTGCCGATGTGAGACACCAGGAAGAGTTCAGATCGGTATCCTGAGTCAGTTCCCAAACCTCTTCCTCCTCCTTCATCATCATCACTTCATCTGGATCATCTTGGATCTTCTCGGTCTGCTCACTGCAGCACTGAGCGATGAGTTTGGCAGGACTGTCCATGTCCATCTCAGCGTTCTCACTTGAGTCCCCCGTCATGTCACCGTTCATGTGTAACGTTAACATGGCTGTTTTATAATGAAGTAAACTACATTAAACTACAAGAGCTGAGAGCAGGAGACATTGATGCAATTATGATTTCCTGACTCCCTGAAACACATGCTGACAAAACAGAAGCCACTTTCTACAAATGCTGTAATTTGCATTGCAATTTTCTTTCATATACAGTATATATATATATATATATATATATATATATATATATATATATATATATATAATTATTATTATTATTTAACACACACACACACACACACACACACACACACACACGTAATTTATATGTGTAATATATTTTAATGTAATAAATACAAATAAAATAAATAAAAAAATACTATAAATATAAATAAATATATATATATAAAAAAAATATATATATATATATATATATATATCAAATGCAATATCATAATTCAAATATATTATGCATAAACAAAAACAACTTTACAAATAATAAGACATATATACATACATAAATCACAAAACAATAATACTGCTAATATATACAGTTAATGAAATTAATATATAATACAAATATATTACATATTTTGTAAATATATATATATTTAATTATGAAATACCTTTACATGGTTGTTATCAAAACCAATGAGCGGCCACTGATGAGGTTTTTTTATTTCTCACATCAGAAATACAATGAACTTGTTTATCTCAAAAAATCACGAAAATTAGATTTTTCAATATTTGAGCCCTTTAAAGGTGAAGTGTATAATTTTTGCGCTCCTAAATGAAGCTGAAAAAAATAATGCTAAAAAATATTTTGGCTAAATCTACTTCCTCTGAAGGAACCAATCAGATTTCAGCAGTCACGCACGCAGACGTTGAGCTCGGTTTAGTAACAGGTGGCAGTGAAAGACGACCATCTGTTTATCTGAGATTAGTTAACTCTAACTTCACAATCACACACACACACACACACACACACACACACACAATCACTAGGACCTGCAGACTCACATAAATCGAGCTACAAGCAGGTTTCAGGGAAAGAAATTAATTCCTTAAACATTCAAGAGGATTTAGACAAGCTGCATGGACACCTGTTATGTTCATATCTCCCATAAAACACAATATCTAAATTAATACTAACAGATAATCTCTTACTACTTCACATCTAATTAAAGGACAGTTGATCTACAAATAGAGTAGCCTATAAATAACTTCAACCTTACCAAACATGCCTTACAAACATGAACAAAATGCCACTGTTAACACTCTAAAAATGATTTTCAATTTTATAAATAAAACAATGATTATTGGAGTATGTAGCTACTATTTCAATGTTCAAATTTCATATTTAATAAAACATTACTTGCCATTTCTGTATGAAAATTGTTAATAAAACTGTTGAAACATGATATTAGCATCACTGATTTAAAAAATAAAATGACAGAAAGCAAGCTTCTGTGAGTAACTATGGTATTTTGACAGAAACTTAAGGTACATTTGCTAATTTTTGTGAGGGATTGAGTGAAATATTGAATTCTGATCAGCTCATTTCACCTTTTCACTTCATAGCATGTGGTTATTAAACCACCCGTAACAGTTTCGATAAATACAGCAGTAATTGACCCCTGAGACCTTTTAAGAGCCTCTAATGTAGATAAACTTTTTAAGCTCTCACACGTTTTCCTCTAGTCCTTCCTGACCTGCACTGATGCTCATCCACAGCTGAATTTCACTTCAATTTCAATGCATTTTTAATGCAAAGCTGACAGATGAACACAGTGTGGATGGTTATGTATCAACCCTTGTGGGGTTTGAACCTTTGACCTTTCTGTGAGCAAACATTAACATACAGCAGCCCAACATCAACTAAAAGCAAAGGAACCGTAACAGAGTCAATGCAATGCAATGAATACAAACAAAACTACTGACTCTATCCTGATAAAGCCATTACTCACTGTGTGCATGGAGTGGCTGCTGCTGGTGAAGAAAGCAGTGATTCCAGTGGTGTTTTCACTCAGGTCCAGTGGACGTGTGAGTGTCCACAGCTCAGGCGTCTGAGGCTAATGTGGATGAGCGGTGACTTCATGAGTTCAGTAATCTGCTCTAAACCCGACAGACCACGAGTCTGACCAACATCTGACCGTCTGATAGTTTCTACAACTAAACATATCATTTTTATTCATATTTCATAACCTATACAGGCTACAAATTTGTATATAAATCAAATTTGTTAACAAATATCATGTTCTTTGGAGTAATAAAGTCAGATAAATTATCTAACATAAAATTGAGATAGCATGATAAACAGTATGTTAGTAATATTATAATAATATGATACATATATGATGTATATGAATCATATATATTATTAGAGACTGTAAATTAATATTTTGTTGTATTATAGTATATTGATATCAGAATGAATGAATCAGAATGAATGAATGAATGAATGAGCTTTATTGCCAGGTATGTTTACACATACGAGGAATTTGTTTTCGTGACAGAAGCAGAAGCTCCGCAGTGCAAGAGAATGACAGAAACAAAAAACACACAATAAAAGAATAAAAAAATACAAAAAATACAAATCAGTAGGTAAGGAATGACAATATACAAATTGACAATTGTATGGCAGATATATTACGAGCAGTTATGTATGTACAGGTATATTATGTGCAAAAAAATAATAATTTAAGTGTACACTAAGTATGTGTGTTAGATAATAAGTATATGTGTCTGTAAATATAAATAGTGTAATGTGTTCCACAGTTATATAATTATAAATTTTACATTAAAATTAACACACACACACAATTTGTATATATATATATATATATATATATATATATTTGTAATATATACATTAAAAATGATAAATATATTCATATCAGGTTAAAAATAAAGAAATATAGTATGTGTATGTGTGTGTGTATATATATATATATATATATATATATATATAGCTATTCATTTTTTTACTTACAAAAAACACATATGGTTTATTATATATATTTTTATATTTAACATTCTTTTTAGAAGTAAATATTGAAAAAAAATCTTATTTCTATAACAATTTTCCCCCCAAAATCTCAATATCCATCAGTCTCAGCCATTGAACACAATTACAAAAGTTACTGTACGAGAAATGATGTTTATCTATAACTACAACTCAGATTTGATTCCAGACTAATAATATCTGAAATTTATGATGAAATTGCTATAAAAAACCATTAAATATAAGCTGTCCAAAACACTGCAGAGAATGGTCAATTGGCACAACATAAAATGTGTAAAAAAAAAGAAAAAAAAAAAAAAAGAAATCACACACATTAAGGAATTATGTTTTTATTCATTTTATTACAAGAAAATTCCACAATGCTATTTTTATATAATGATCAAGGATTTTATTATTGTATTCTCTCTCATTAGATTCTTATTGTTACAGAAAATGTTATTATACAGATTTGTTCAATGTCTCCTCATTGCTTGGTCATATTCCGCAGTGCTGGTCACATTTATCTGTACAATTCAATTGTTCGTTTTTTACTGTACATTTTGTGTAGTTGATTAAAAAGGCAGTCAGCACTTAAATAAGCTGTGGTTTCTTTTTTTCCTAGTCTTTTTTAAAGTATATTCAAATAAAACGTTCGCCTGTGACTCCGCCCCCTGGGGGGACGGGGGCGGGGCTACACCAGGTCATGTGATTATAAGGAAGCTTCAGGGATTGGGTGACCAGGCCCGTGTTCCCCCACGCACGCCCTTCGTGCACCCACGCGTTTGGCACTGCGCACACAAACAAGACTCACGAGATATAAACGACAAGCAAAGCTCTTTGTGATGTCATAATGATGCCTACTAATGGGAGAAAAAGTAAAAGTGTCACGTCAATGACACGTAAGACAAAAAGTGCCACCCTCCAGTGTCCAGAAGTCGTCGAGTTCCTTCCCCGCGTCCGAAAACAAAAGCGCTCGTTTTTCAGATATTTTTGCATTAAAACGGGGAAATAATGTTCTTCTTTTTTTATTTTTTCTCTCTCCTGGCAGGCACCTTCAGTTTCTATTAAAATGCTACAGCTATAAGATCTAGCATTGAACACACAAAGCAACTGCAATGAAAAGAACAAAGTTGCCTTAATATAATAATAATAATAATTAATAATAATGAGAAGAAAATGCAATAATAATAATTAATAATAATACAGAATAAATGTCTTTTTATAATTAGATTTTATAATTTAAAAGTATATTTTTTCTTTCTTTGAAATAATTTTTTTTTCTCATATGTATCTAGTTTTGTGATCAAGATGTTGACTATACTTCAGCGTTATCCAAATCAATAAAAACTAGATGTGCCGTTGCATATTACAGTCAATGATATGTGAACATGCACCGTGAACCACCCGTCGCTCTCCGTCCGTCGGCCTGCTGCCGTGACATCATAGACGGCCGATGACCATGACGTCCACCACCTCGCCCTTGTGCAGCTCCACGTATTGCTCGGTTTTGGGAGGTAGCATCAGGAGTCCGTTAGCGCTGCGCATGCTCATGAGTCTGCTGCTAACCTGGTTCCCTGGAGGAAGAAGAGACAGAGAAAAGCGTGAAAATATGTGACCCTGGAGCCTGGCCACAAGCTTAAGGGGCAACTTTGGGAAATTGAGATTTATACATAATCTGAAAGCTGAATAGATAAGCTTGCCATTTATGTATGGTTTGTTAGGAGGACAATATTTGTCTGAGATACGACTATTTAAAAAATCTGGAATCTAAGGGTGCAAAAAAATAAAATAAATAAATACAAAATTCCTAAATATTGAGAAAATCACCTTTAAAGTTGTTCAAATTAAGTTCTTAGCAATGCATATTACTAATCAAAAATTAAGTTTTGATATATTTATGATAGGCAATTTACAAAATAGCTTAATGGAACATGATCTTTACTTAATATCCTATGAATATGAACCTATGACCCTAATGATTTTTTGCATAAAAGAAAAATCGATCATTTTGACCCATACAATGTATTGCTGGCTATTGCTACAAATATATCCGTGCTACTTATGACTGCTTTTGTGCTCCAGGGTCACATATACTGCCTTCAACCAGAAACCACTAATGTCAGAAGAAACAACGTGCATCTTGCTATATCCACAATAAGAGAAAATAGCAACCCTCTACACACTCTTTAACATTAGGACATATATACACTAATAAATTAGACATTTAAACAGCAGTAAATTTATCATATATTTTTATATTATTTTATGCATTTCTTTTAAAAATATATCCCAAATCAATTCAGCTTCTCTTCACAAAATTACATTTTTTTTTACATAATATACATTTTTAAAACAACAGGCAATCAGCATTTTTAGTGATAGAAATTTAGTAATTAACAATTAAAACCTGGCGACCATGCATGAAAATATATGGATCAGGGTTACTATAGTTGTAACTAAAACCATAAACAACATTTTTGTAACTTGAAATAGTTTAAACTTTAACAGAAATAAAATAAAACCCCTTAAACTTAGCTGCTTTGCCATTTCTACTTTTTAATTGAACTTGATGTACAAAAATAACTAAAATTGAAATAAACAAAAAAACTATATTAACATAAAAAAATAAATAATAAAACAATGTATTAGCCAATGGCAAGTGAAAAACATTAAGTTGCAATTCTGTAGCATATGCGTGTGATTTACCAGCAATGTATAGGCAAAATAATGCAGGTCAGTTCTGAGAGACTTCTGTAATAATAATAATAATAATAATAATAATAATAATATAATGTGTGACCTGTGCTCTGTGCCCATGGCAGAGGTTCCTGATGGTGCCATGTCAAAATACAGCGGTGATATTCCGGACGTGGATCCAGCTTCACATCACATGACAACTGGAAACAATTAAGCACAATTTAGATTCTGTTATTAAGGCTGTCAATAGATTTGAATGTTTTGCAATTAATGTTTTGAAGTTCATGCATTGACACATTCTTTTATTTTTTTTAAATGAATACTTTTATCCAGCAAGGATGCATTCATTTGAACAAAAGTGACAGTAAAGACATTTATAATATTACAAACAAATAATATTTCTAATAACTGGTGCTCTTTTTAACTTTCCTGGAAAGAATCCTGAAAAAAAGAATGTATCTCAGTTTTCACAGACAAGTTTGGCAACACAACTGTTTTCATCATTGATAATAATCAGAAATGTTTCTTGAGCATCAAATCAGCATATTAGAATGATTTCTGAAGATCATGTGACACTGAAGACTGGAGTAATGATGCTGAAAATACAGCCGCGCATCACAGAAATAAATTACATATTACTATATATAACAATAGAGAACAGTTATTTTAAATTGTAATAATATTTCACAATATTACAGTTTTTACTGTATTTTTACTGTACTGTATATGAGCAGAAGAATCCTACTGACCCCAAACTTATAAAGTGCTCTCTCTATAAAGGTCCTTATTCTATGTAAAGTTGAAGGTGGTCTTACCCTGGCTTTTATTATGGTGGGTCGCGGGTCTAAGATTCCCTGCATCTTCCTCAAGGCAGGAATGACGAAGAGGTTACATGTTACGACCGCTGACACAGGGTTACCTGTGAATCACCAGAGAGCCACAAATGCACAGATCATTCACTAATACATGAAAAAATAGCCAAATCTATGTGTTGAGATTACAGACTAGTATGTGTTTTGAAAAAATACACCAATAAACTCTCTCACCGTCCCTACCTGGCAGAGCAAAGATAAGTTTTCGAGACCCGTCCATATCAAGAGTGGCAAATGTTGTGGGGAGACTAACGGAAGACAAACCAGAGCTCAATACCCGCGTGAACTCATTTTCATCATTTGACACTCAAGATCAGGGCGTTTTCACACTGAGAGCATGTGATCGCTCCTAAGTCATCTGAAGTGAGACCACTTCATTTAAATAAAATAAAAATACCTTTGAAAATAAAGTAGAGTAAAATAAAATGAAATAAGATATAGTCCTATGGATTAAATGGACTGACATCCAGGCTGTCTTTTTGGAATTTTTAATTAAAATGGATAAAAAAAAATAGAATAGTAATTTAAAACTAAATAAATGTTAATAAAACCTTTTAATAAAATACATGCTTAAAATAAAATAAAATTAATAAAATGTAGTACTACGGATTAAATGAACTGATATTCAATTTGAAGTTTTTTTTAGATTCAATTTTGCTCCAATTGAAGTGGATAAAGACTATTATGTAATAATAACAGTATTAAAAACTATTCTATTTTATTATTCTATTAATTTAAATAAAATATCTACATTTTAATTTATAATAAAAATAAATGCCAATAAAAAAATTGTGTAAAACAAATATATTTGAATAAAATGGTGGTAAAATGAGGTACTATGGATTAAACTGACTCAAATTCAAATCTGCTTTCTGGAGTTCTTTTTATTTAAGTTTTCATTAAATTAAAGTGTTTGGTTAATTTCATGAGGTTTCAGAAGTGAAAACACACTGATTCTGCATTACTCGTACAATCTTCACCCAGATGTCACCTGTTTCTTCAAAAACTCACCCTGGTTTCATGAAGACACGTCCAAAGTGTATCTGAGCATGAAGGTCGATATCAAGTACCTGTTCCTTAATGATCTGCCTAAACTCCAATTAAAAAAATAATTGTATAAACACTGAAAAAAAATAAGTATTGATATACATTTACATTTAGTCATTTTATCCAAAGCGACTTACAAATGAGGACAATGGAAGCAATATATATATATATATATATATATTACCAATGCGTGACTGTATTAATTGTATAAACACTGTTTTCTTCTTTAATGTAATTAAAGTACTAGGCACCTCGTTTCTTTAGCAGTAAATCTCTTTAATGTGACAGTCTTACTGCAATCCAGCCACTAGATGTCAGTATAAAGCAGTTATTACTAAATTAAACTCAAAGTGTCATGCTTTACCATGCATCTTCCTAAAACAGAGTTTGTCATTAAAAAGCTGTCAACTAAATTCATGGAGCACATGCATGAGCTCTTGTACCTTTTCCCCCATGGACACGCCCCCTGAGGTGATGATGACATCAGCGCGGCTGATTCCCTCATTCAGAGCGTTCAGCAGGTCATCAGGGCTGCAGGAAACCACGGTAACAGTAACCATGACAACTGATGCCACAAAAACATGATTTATAGCCTTATACCAAAATCAAATGACTATAAGAAACGGAATACAAAGGAGGGTGTTTTATACAACTATATTGAATTCATTTATTCATGTTTATAATTTGTCAAGTGAACTTAAGTTAACCAACATTTAACAATATTACATGCAATTCTGTGAGGCTGTAGACTGTAGTAATGATTTTCATTTACAATCATTTCAGGAATTTAGGGTGCATGGTACATCATTTTTTTAAGCCCTAGTTGCAATAATATATGTATTTTGCTTGCTGGAGTAAAATTATAAATATAGAGAATACCTAGTTTAGTAGTTTACCTAGCTAAGTCACATGTGTTTCAGTGGAAGATGCTTGTGATTTTTGTAAAAATGCCCCCGAAATGAGTCTCCACTAGTCATTTATTTTGGTAATATGCACACTTTTTGGGGGGAGAGAATTGAAAAGTTTACAAAAATAAGCTAAGATTGTTGCTAATTTTGTTGAAGCTGATGTGATGTAAAGGTGTTTCTAACTGGATGATAATTAAAGTCTAGTTGAACTTTGATGCAGTTTTGATGTTTGCTCATTACTCAAGTCAAATGTTTTAAAACAAAACTAAGAAAAACTTGTTTTGAACAATTTAAAATAGACATTAAATGTAAACCTAAATCCTATGCGAATGTTTGACATGTACAATGTTTTCCAGTATTTTTTCCCTTTCTGTTTATGCCTGACAAGTTTGGTTATATGTACTCCTGTTGGTAAAATATGCTTGGATTTAAAACAAAAACAAAACAAAAAAACTATAACTACATATGACAAAAACATTCATTAATCAGAAAGATTTTTTCCCATTGTTATGTAGTCTAAATTTTACACACAATTACTGATATTTCTGTCTAAAGGCTGGAAGCTGCTCACTTGTCTCCCACGATGCCCAGGTTGATGGTGGGGTATCCGTGCTCCTGTATGGTGGCCAGCAGCGTCGAGCGGTTCGAGTCTCTGATCTTACCGGGGTGTAAATCATCCTCTGGGTTCAGCAGCTGAAATACACATACACATATACATACATATACATGAAATACAAGCTGTAATCTTTTTATCTGCACTGTTTGTTCACTGGTTTGCACTCTATCTGCCATGTGCCTTGCGCTGCTTTTATTTAACTTTATTATTATTTTTTTTTTTATTATGTCTTTTTTACATTCCATTATTGTATAAGTTATATCTTATATTTTATATTTGATCTAGATTTTTAGGCTCTATTGTTAGTGTTATCTGTATGCACCGGGGGTCTGAGAGTAACGCAATTTCGATTCTCTGTATGTACTGTATGTACTGTACATGTGGAAGAACGGACAATAAAGCAGACTTGACTTGACTTGACTTGACTAACAGCTTGCTGCTCAGGAATTTATAGAGTTGTGGCGGAGGGGAATATGCCACCGCCTTGTGGGGGAGATATAGCACTTAAACTAAGGAAGACTGAGTGAGAAACAGGATCCTAGTCCCCCCACCCAATGCTTTTAGTCTTTGTACAAGGGTCTCTTGTATGTGGTGCGCTGTTGTGTTGCAATGTGGAAATGCTAAAAATGTGGTGAGGTGGGCTTCAGGATTTATTTAGTACACGGCAGCCACCTGAAGTGCTTGTGTGCAGGATACTCAGTAAATAAATATAACTGACTGCAAACCCCGCCCTCCCCAGATCTAACAGAACAGGTAAGACGCCCCCACTCCTTAGTATAAGTGAGTCAAAACCGGTTTCAACTTAAATAATTTGACATTTATTTAAGTTAATGGAACTATGATTCCTTCGTTTTTTAAAGTAGTGAATTAAATTTGAATGCAATCAACAGAAAAGGAAATAAAAATGTAGAAAACAAAAGACAGTAAATACACAATTCTGTAACCGTAACAAATGACAATCAGTGTCCCTTCTGTTTTATCCACAGGGTAAAGGGTTTCACTTTAACAATCTGCTCACTCAGATTCTTCAACAAAAAATTCACATCAGAATTCACTTCAGTTTGCTTCTTTAAAAGAAACGAAAAACAAAAGTTCTCTTTGATTCAGTTCAAGAATTCAAAAGTTTTCTTCCATGAATAGGACAAAAAAAGAAAGATTATTTCCAGTCCATTCACAAATTCACGAGTCAAAAAGAGTTTCACGAGTTTTCCCCTCCAAGTGCAAGAAAAATGAAATATATGAATCCCTTTGCAGGATAATTCACTTGTACACAGTTCAGTTCCTTCAATCACAGGAGAGAAAACAATGGTTTGCTTACCAGCGTACAGCTTCAAATGAAGTAAATAATGTGCATCACCACTCTTTGGTTGAGGATGAGACGCAGAATGAAGTCCTATGGATGGCAGGGTAATGTTTCTTCACTCTTTGACTCTCAGCGATCGTTACCCTTTCTCGTGATCCTGACTGCTTCAACACGATCCAACGAGGGCTCAATCCTCAGCTGACGGAGATCAGATTGGAAGACGAACAATACACAGCACCCCTCAACGCTTCAGCGGTCTCTTCTAGTACACTAAGCAACTGCATCCATCGTTATTTAAATTCGTTTGAACAAAAACAACTGGACGCGAAACAGAACAAACGCAGTTTTGCCACACAGCCGCATAACTGTTAAGCGCGATCAGGCCTACTTCTTCTGCTTCACGTGCGAACACGTCATAAAAACTATCCCGACACGTTCAATAACGTTCATCAAACGGCCGGCAACTCCGATACAACGCTGTGCGACTGTAATGCAGGTCGCGGGTCTAACGCACCCCATTAGCGTCATAAAAATACCCAAAGACCTTCTTCAGCTCGCAGCTGCTCAGATCCACAGCCTCCATGAGCTCAGGTGCTACTCCAGCCTCAACATGGCGGAGCCTGTGTCCAAAATCAAAATAAAAGTCTCCACGTAATAGAAAATGTAGATCCCCTACATTCCCCCTGCTAAACCCTGCCATGCCATCGGACTTCCATTCAGCAACTCAGTCCTGAAAAATAAAGAACAGAGAATAGCAGGTAAATATTTTTTTCCCACAAAAGAACACATCAAGTACAACAATGAAACACTTTCAATTAGTAAGATTGAAAAACCTTCACCTTAAAAGAAACTTCAAAACCTTCAGGTTGGCATAAGCTTATTTCAAGACATAGTCAGTCCTATACCTAACTGGTAAAGTACCTCTGTTCAAACGCTGTGAACGTCTAGGTTCAGGAATACTTTCATTTTCACTTTCAGCTTCAGAACCACCTGAATTCACAGCTTCAGAACCACCTGAATTCACGGACTCGAGTACAGACTGATCTACTGAATCATCAGCTGACATTTCATTGACATAGTCCCTGATACCTGTCTCTGATTCATCCCCATCTTCCCTTCTACCTTGTGTGTCTGTGAGTGTAGCAGGTGCAAATGTAACAACAGGGATTGCAAGAACATCGGGTTCTTCTGAATCAGTGTGTGCCTGACCTGTGTGTGCTCTAGATTCACATCTAGATGTGCAAGGTGGTAGTGATGACTGAAAAGTGCAATGCTTGAGTTGATCCCTATGTACAACTTTACATGGGCCCCCTTTCTCTGGGCGAATGGTGTAAACTGGAGTGTCTGCGTGATTCTGTTTCACTACAGTGTAAGGTATGGGTTCCCAATGGTCTTGTATCTTATTCCTTCCCCTATGAGAATGGTTTCGTAACAGAACACGGTCACCAGGTCTCATAAGTGCGCCATGCGATCTCCGATCATAGGCTCTTTTTCTTCGCCTTGAAGCCTCCTGTGCTGCTGAGTTGGCTACTTCGACAGCTGTCTTCAATCTGTCATGATGGTTTTTCACCCAATCATCAAGATTGTCAGCTCTACTGTCCTCCAAGTCTCTCCCATTAAGGATGTCCATCGGCATTCTAGCATCCCTTCCAAACATTAAATAGAATGGCGAATAGCCAGTTGAAGTATGGATTCTGCTATTGTATGCCATAGCCAACTCGGGTAGATACTGTTTCCAATTCCTTTTCTTTTCCGAGGGTAACGTCCTTAGCATATCATGCATGGTTCTATTAAACCTTTCACACTGGGAGTTACCCTGCGGGTGATACGGAGTTGTGCGACTCTTTCCGATTCCATAGACTTTACACAGCTCTTTGATGACATTTGCTTCGAAACACCGACCTTGGTCGGAATGTAGTCGTGCAGGACAGCCATAGTGGACAAACCAATGCTGCACCAGGGCTTTCGCAGTGGTGTGGGCAGTCTGATTTCTGGTTGGCACTGCTACTGTGAAACGAGTAAACATGTCAGTTAAAACAAGGACATTTTCATATCCTCCCACAGATTCCTCCAAGACTGTATAATCCATAGCAAGGACTTCCAGCGGGGCAGATACATTAGTGCATGTCATTGGGGCTCGTATTTTAGGAAAAACATCTTTCGCGAGGGCACATCTCTTGCATTCTTGAATCCAGTTTTGAATGTCCTTACTCATTGTTGGCCAGTAATAGCTCCGCCTCATGCGCTCCAGCGTGCTTCTTCCTCCAAAATGGCCACAATGATCATGCTGACTCTCGTACACTTTGTAACGCAAGGGTTCTGGAACCACTAATTGACAAATTTCTTCTCCGTCCCGGGGATCAAAGATAGTACGGAACATCACTCCTTTTTTAAGCTTGAGTCGTGCAAATTGTCTAGCTAACTTTTTTAACTCAACATCCATATTGCGTTGCTGGACTGGACTCAGGTTCTTGTTGGTTAGTACAGCACGGTATATAGGACCTATATGAGGGTCGATCTTTTGTTGCTCTTCTATATCACTCAAGCTATATCCAGGGACTGTCAACGATACCTGGACCGATGCTTGTACTCTCTGCTGCTTTTTGGCGACTGGCCATAAACATGCACGCACTTCCTCTGAATTCATCTTAATGAAGTCTTTAGCAGAGTCCTCTTGTTCAGGCTCCTCACCAGATGGAATCCTTGATAACACATCTGCATTTGTGTTCTGTCGTCCTGGTTTGTAGTAGACCTCAAAATCAAACTCCGACAACTGAGCTATCCACCGTTGTTCAACCGCTCCTAAATTTGCGGTCACCAAGTAACGCAAAGGGTTGTGATCAGTAATCACAGAGAACTTGGAGTAGATCAAGTATTCTTTGAACTTTTCAGTTACAGCCCATTTTAAGGCAAGTAGCTCTAGCTTGAAAGCACTGTAGTTTCGGTCGTTCTTTTCTGATCCACGAAGACCCCGACTTGCATACGCAATCACACGCTCAACCCCTCCTTGACGTTGACTTAACACCGCCCCAAGACCATGCAGGCTTCCATCAGTTGTGAGTACGAAAGACTGACTGAAATCTGGGTATGCGAGAACTGGCGGAGACATTAAACACTGCTTGAGTTTGTCAAATGCAGTTTGACACTCTGTTGTCCAGTTAAGAGGTTCAACAATTTTCTCTTTCCCTCCTTTACCAACCAGGGCATGAAGGGGCCGGGCTAACTGAGCAAAACCAGGAACAAACCTCCTATAATAACTCATGAATCCAAGGACCTGTCTTAACTCCTTGACATTCGTGGGTGCAGGCCAGGATTCGCGCCGAGTTTTCTCTCCATCCACCTTTATTCCCTGGGAGGAAATTAGGTGACCCAAGAATTTCACTTCGGGTTTCAAAAAGAAACACTTGCTTGGTTTCAGTTTCAAACCATGCTGTCTCAACCGGTTAAACACTATTTCCAGTCTTTGACAATGGTTTTCGAAGTCTTTCGAGAAGATAATAATGTCATCCAGGTAGATGAGCAGTATGTCAAACGTTAGATCACCGAGCACCACCCCCATCAGACGCTGGAATGTTGCAGGTGCATTGCAGAGTCCAAATGGCATCCTGGTCCATTCAAACAGTCCAAAGGGAGTGGTGACTGCTGTCTTTGCTCTATCCTCCTCACTCATCGCTACTTGGAAATACCCGGAGGTAAGATCAAGGGTGGAGAAGAGCTGTGCATTTCCCAAGGCATCCAGCGATTCCTCCACGCAAGGGAGAGGATAAGCATCTTTGCAGGTCACTTTATTTAACCTTCTGTAGTCACAGCAAAAGCATACGCTGCCATCCTTTTTAATCACGATCACAGCTGGAGATGCCCACGGACTACAGCTTTCTCTGAGAATACCTTGAGACACCAAATCTTGAACATGCTTTTTCACTTCCTGAAACACCTGAGGTGGGATTCTGCGATGTCTTTGCTTAATGGGAGGAGCATCTCCTGTTGGGATACTATGTGTGACAGCAGTTGTATAACCGAAGTCACAATCGTTCTTCAAAAACACATCACTGTGCTTAGCCAGTAAGTTTTGGAGTTTGCGACGTTGTGTTTCGAGGTTCTCTAGATTAATCTGCACTGGAACTGGCAGTTGTTCTTCTGTGGTGCTTACCTCCACCTTCCCCTGACGTTGCTGCACAGCCTTAACATGCAAAGCATCCTCTTTCTCCTCAAACTCGACAAGCATTTTTGGCACAACTTCCTGTGGCTTGGACAGCGCTGCGATCCTACATTGTGGTGGGAGCTTTACGGGCTTTTCACTAGAATTTAACACTCTGACTGGGACTTTACCATCAGCTGTCTTAGCGAGCACATTAGCAATCAGAACACTCTTAGGCAAGCTGACATTTGACGAGGCCTCCACCAACACTTGGCAGCTCACTTTTGGTGGTATTCTGCAGCGGCCTTCCAAAACACGTTCACTGAATGGTGGAATAGTTATTGCTTGCTTCCCAGCAACCTTCACAAAGCCAATCTTGTCACCACAGCTCAGTGCCTCAGTCTGCATCTTAATGTTAGCCAACACTCGCTGGACCTTTGCCTCCTTGAAACCATTACTATACCTGTCCATCTTCTTCATGTCTTTAGTGGTCATGAATAGATCCTTAACTTCACTCAACACGTTCATCCCAATAATGCCAGGAAATCCTTTCAACTCTGTCCCATTGGAATCACTCTCTTTGATCACAAACACACACTTTTCATGCAACGTCTTCCCCAAACACTCTATGTCTGCTTCCAGACATCCAATGATGGGAATGTCAAGGCCATTTGCTGCTGTAAGTCGGACCCAGTTGGCAGACGACAGCACAACTTCTCCAAAGTGATTCTTAAAATGTGACTCAGTGATAGTAGTCACTTCTGACCCAGTGTCTAAGAGGCAGATAGTTCTGATTCCCGCAATTTTCACTTCAATGGTTATGCAATCTCCAAAAGCACTTTCACAGAGTGACTTGGAAACATTCTCTGTATCACAGTCTGCAGTATGACTTCTAATAACGGATGGACCTGGGCTCTCTAGCACTGAAGTGTCTCGGTCAGCTGTCTTTTCTATCTCTGCTGTGTGAGGTTGTACTCTACTGGAGTTTTCATTGCTCTAAAGACAACGTCGGCTTGTGTGCCCCAGCTTACCACAAGTATAGCAGATATATCTTCCTTCACTATCTTTTAAAGGTGCACCTCTTGCCTTGTTTTCCTTCACCACAGGTTTCACTTTTTCTTTGCTGTTTACCATCTGAAACAGTTCTTCTTGTCGGGCAGCTATCTGTTGAATAGCTTCATGGAGTGACTCCAGGGTGAGAGGGGCTAAAGAGCTCTCTGTTGCAGTGGTAGCATGAACGAAACCACGTGAACGAGTACTGGTTCTCAGATTGCTTGGAACTTGCACCTCCTCTTCTTCAGACCAAGTAATAGCTTCCTGCATAAGCTGTATGAATGTCAGGTCCTTCTCAGCTTTAACTCTCCTCTTCATTTCACGCCGTAGCGAATCGTCTTTGAGGCCTAACACAAGCTGTTCCTTCAAAACACCATCAGCATCAGGAACTCTAGATGGCTCTCGACTCTGGATGATACTCAGCTTCTCCTGCAAGTCATAAGCATAAGAATGGATGGTTTCTCCAGGCATTTGTTTGCGGTCATAAAACTCTTTCAGTCTGCTGCCTATGGGAAGTTTGTCCCCATAAGTCTGATCCAAAGCATCGAAAATCACTGACTTTTCCTTTCCATTGAGCATGAACTTGACTGTCATCTTAGCCTCATCTTTTAAATACTGCTTAACAAACTCAATTCTGTCTTCTTCAGGAATTTTCACCACCTTGAAGGCGGACTTCATTGAACTTATCCATTCTTCTATACTCAACTCACCAGGCTTGGAACGACATCCGGTGAACTCTGGAAGCTTACGATCCCTAGGGATGTAAACAGTAGATGGTGCTCTCTGAGCAGCAGCCTGCTGTTCAATAACAGTTTTAGCAAGGGACAGCGCCTCTCTCTGTTCGGCTCTGGCTTGCTCTAACATGCCTGTCTGCTCACCAAACCGCCTTTGCATCTCTTCAAACTGTTTCTTTAATTCTTCCAGTTCAGCCATAGCATCGGCTCTAGGACGGGAAACTTCCACTGAATCAGGAACCAGGAATTGATCCTGTTCGTGACGCCAATATGTGGCGGAGGGGAATATGCCACCGCCTTGTGGGGGAGATATAGCACTTAAACTAAGGAAGACTGAGTGAGAAACAGGATCCTAGTCCCCCCACCCAATGCTTTTAGTCTTTGTACAAGGGTCTCTTGTATGTGGTGCCTGTTGTGTTGCAATGTGGAAATGCTAAAAATGTGGTGAGGTGGGCTTCCGGATTTATTTAGTACACGGCAGCCACCTGAAGTGCTTGTGTGTGCAGGATACTCAGTAAATAAATATAACTGACTGCAAACCCCGCCCTCCCCAGATCTAACAGAACAGGTAAAGACGCCCCCACTCCTTAGTATAAGTGAGTCAAAACCAGTTTCAACTTAAATAATTTGACATTTATTTAAGTTAATGGAACTATGATTCCTTCGTTTTTTAAAGTAGTGAATTAAATTTGAATGCAATCAACAGAAAAGGAAATAAAAATGTAGAAAACAAAGACAGTAAATTAACAATTCTGTAACCGTAACAAATGACAATCAGTGTCCCTTCTGTTTTATCCACAGGGTAAAGGGTTTCACTTTAACAATCTGCTCACTCAGATTCTTCAACAAAAAATTCACATCAGAATTCACTTCAGTTTGCTTCTTTAAAAGAAACGAAAAACAAAAGTTCTCTTTGATTCAGTTCAAGAATAAAAAATTCTTCCACCAATAATACAAAAAAAAAAGAAAGATTATTTCCAGTCCATTCACAAATTCACAAGTCAAAAAGAGTTTCACGAGTTTTCCCCTCCAAGTGCAAGAAAAATTAAATATATGAATCCCTTTGCAGGATAATTCACTTATACACAGTTCAGTTCCTTCAATCACAGGAGAGAAAACAATGGTTTGCTTACCAGCGTACAGAATCAAATGAAGTAAATAATGGTGCATCACCACTCTTTGGTTGAGGATGAGACGCAGAATGAAGTCCTATGGATGGCAGGGTAATGTTTCTTCACTCTTTGACTCTCAGCGATCGTTACCCTTTCTCGTGATCCTGACTGTTTCAACACGATCCAACGAGGGCTCAATCCTCAGCTGACGGAGATCAGTTTGGAAGACGAACAATTCACAGCACCCCTCGACGCTTCAGCGGACTCTTCTAGTACACTAAGCAACTGCATCCATCGTTATTTAAATTTGTTTGAACAAAAACAACTGGACGCGAAACAGAACAAACGCAGTTTTGCCACACAGCCGCATAACTGTTAAGCGCGATCAGGCCTACTTCTTCCACTTCACGTGCGAACACATCATAAAAACTATCCCGACACGTTCAATAACGTTCATCAAACGGCCGGCAACTCCGATACAACGCTGTGCGACTGTAATGCAGGTCGCGGGTCTAACGCACCCTATTAGCGTCGTAAAATTACCCAAAGACCTTCTTCAGCTCGCAGCTGCTCAGATCCACAGCCTCCATGAGCTCAGGTGCTACTACAGCCTCAACATGACGGAGCCTGTAAGTACTTTAGTTTTTTGTACGGACGTTTTTGTTTCATTTCAGTAGACATCAATGTATCCGCAGGGAGCCACCCAGGTATTGATTTGGTCTGGTTGTTATGGTTTGTTTTTTTTTTTTTTAATCGCAGAATACAACCGGTACGCCATGGACTGGCATTTATGAATCACCCAAGGGCAATGGTTTCACCTAAAATTCTTCTTAACTCTGGCTTATGACAAGAAAAAAAGTCACCCAATATCTTGGATGGCCTGAGGGTGAGTAAATTCACAGCAATTTTAAAAAATTTTGGCGTGAAAACGATCCCTTTAAAGAAAAAAAAACTACAATCATTTATTTATTACAAAAATGTCTAAAAGAGTACCAAAAAGTAATCCAAATGACGAATGCATTGCATGTCACAGGGCCTCTCTGGAGGAATAGGTTTTTGCGGTGGCAGAGAAGAATTGATGTTGTAATTCGCTGAATAATTTATCCAGCTGATTTTTCCAGGTCCACTACGTGAAGGCATGCGAACATCATTCAAAGGACAACTCACAGGCTGCTGCTTCCTCCATCTCTCTCGTTCTTGGTCGGTATATTCTGGTTCGGAATAAGTACGGCTGTGCCAGAAAATTCCTGTCCATCTTCTGTCACATCGAAATCAAATGTAAACTTTACTTTGTGAACTTTAAACGGTTAGCTCTGTTGTTTGAAGCTCTCCACACGAGTTCTCTCAATCATCGGCAAACAGAGGTTCATCAGCTCAAGTGAGTGCGCGCGCCGCGCATCAGTAGTCATGACGACGGAAAAGGTTTGCATCTAGAACAGTCAGGGAATGCGCGGGAAAGCCGGTGGTCAGGGCTGTGGATTTAAAGGTATTCATGTTGTAGAGTACTTTAGTTTTTTGTACAGACGTATTTTTCATTTCATTAGACCTGAAGTGTATCGCCAGGAGCCACAGGTATTGATTTGGTCTTGTTTTTATGTTATTTGTTTTTTTTTTTATATCAAAAAACCGGTCGCCATTGACTTGCGATTTTATGAATCACCAAGGGCAATGGTTTCACCTAAAATTCTTCTTAACTCTTCTACTTGAAGAAAAAAAGTCACCCACATCTTGGAGTGGCCTGAGGGTGAGTAAATTAACAGCAAATTTTTAATTTTTGGGTGAAACTATCCCTTTAAGCTAACAATCATTTATTTAGTACAACAAATGTCAAAAGCGTACCAAAAGTTAATTCCAAATGACGATGCCATTGCAGTCACGGAGGCCTCTCTGGAGGAATAGGTTTGTGAGGTGACAGAGCCGAATTTATGTAGTTAAGCCACTGAAGGAATGTGGTATCCCAGATTATTTTCCTGCTCCACTCCGTGAAGGCCTGCGCACATCAATTCAACTTGACACCTCACCCAGAAACACGGCATGTCTCCATCTGTGATGAATGCAGGTGAGAGCCAATGATCGTCCCAATTATACTGGGCCGTAAATCCCTGTCATTTGAAGCGGTAAACCACTTCGAATTTTGTAAAGAGCCGGTCAGAACAGCCACGGGCTTTGTGCTGTTTACGGTCACTGGACTCACTGCTCGGGATGGAGAAGATCGCCGAATATATCCTCGTTGTCGCTCCACATCACTGTAGCACCATTTTGGAGACTATCCACGAACCCCACAAAATGCATATGCTATTCTGGGTCCAGCCGCGACACAAGGGATATGTTTTCATGTGTATTTCGCTTTGTTAGAATGAAAACAGCAAATCCGTGCAGCGCGGCTGACAACAGATTGAGCGTAAGCTGATGGCATCCAGAAGATTTTCTCCAAAACTCCGCGCACGGTGAGGAAGAGAAACAGAGGGACCAAATTGTTGAATAAAGTCGTTAGTTTTGTTTTCTTCGCGTAAAAAATGTATTCTCACCCCTCTCGCTTCATAAACGTATGGTTGAACCACTGATGGCTGATGGACTATTCTGATGATGTCTTCATACTTTTCTGGACCTTGATAGTGTAATTTACTTGGCAGTCCATGGGACAGTTGTAGCGTATCAGACCCGGAAACCAGACAAATTAAAGATTCGATCGGGAGCATGGTTGAAACATGAGGAGCCGAATACCACAGAAAGGCAACAGGATGTTGTAAATTAACTCCTAGCACCACAGTCTGAAGCAAGATAACCAAGCAACTCTTTCACAGAACAGCTTTCAACATTAACACCATTAGAAAAATTATTGACAATTTCAGTTCAGAGAAGAGATTGTCAAATTTGGGGCAAGTAATCCAGATTGATGGTCAAAGAGATGCACAGCCTGACCATCACATGTAAACCAATGAGAGTAAACAAGAACGTTGGATTGACTTCCCCCCCCACCTAGCAGAACCAGACTGAAATTCCTAAGGGGACCTTTTAACCTCTGGTCTTCACAGAACATCCTTATGTCAAAGAAAAGCAGAGAAACTGTCTTCATCTTCATTTTGTGTTGATCTACAGAGGAAGGAAATCTAAAGGAATATCAGTCCATTGCTTAACTCCATATCATTTATGAAATCATGTCTCTAATCACTTATTGTGTATGTCTTTTTAATAACTATTGAATAGCTTAAGTATTCATATTCATGTTAAGTATGTGTTGTTTCGAATCTTCTTGCTTGAAACGTTTCTGACCATCAGTTATTTGTCAAATGTATCATATTCTTATCATAGGAATCATGTCCAAAATTATACCCTGCAAGAGCAGGAAAATTCGGACCACGTGATTGATAGATAACATATGATTTATGAATGGGTAGGACAAACATCGCCCACACCCCGAGCAAAGACAATATCTAATTGGTCAAGACAACATTTGAGGTGTGGCCAAAAGGCCAGTTTAAATACTCAGGACACCATCAAATTTTGCTTTTTGCTTTGGCTGTTCAGCTGCTGCTTTTAGTCATCACTTTTATCATTCTTTGAGCGCTGTTCCAGCATGCTTCGGCCTGCACGCCTGCTGCTACTTAGCCACGATGAGAAGAAACACGGCCTAGTCTCGTCAAACTGTACTTCTATTCTTTTACTTTAGTTTCTTTTCTTTTCCGTTTGAGAGTTCATGTTCTGGGTTAAGTTTTGTAACTCCGAATCTGGCCTCGAATGCACGTTAAACTTCAACCAGCCCACAACTCCACATTGTCAGCCAACGCCCAACCACGGGCTTCCCAAGACGTCACTTCAACGACTACTGAACTTCCAGCCAATCAGCAACCTCGGGAAACCCCCTTTTCGATGACAACAAAGGGAACCCCCTTTACACAGGCACTGCAAGTAACATACCTCCAGACTCTGATCTGTACTGGTGTATCTAATATAATTTTAACCCTAATTGAGGAACTCAATGCGAGGGTTATTAAGTGATTGATGGTTGTTCATGTCTATGCAATTTCACATATTGCTGTAAACTTGGGATTCACACATTTTCATTCTATTAAACTCATCCTTTCCTAACTTTCTATCTTCCCTGCAACTTGTGTGAATGCGTGTGCTTATGTGTTAGATTAGTTTATATGTCTTAGATTTATCTAATAAAGCCTTATTCATATTGAAAAGAGAATTATCTTGTGTTTTGTGCTTACAAGTTAATGTCTTAAACTGCCGATCTTGTTACTGTGCTAGTTAATAGTGTTTTCACTATACTTTGGATATTAATATCCATAGCAGAGTTGATGTTATACGGCTCGTTCAATGAAATCGCCGGCCGTTTCAGTGATCAGCGCCGTGAAACAGTGATTCTGTTTCAAATTCCCTTTAAAATCTTAAATGATTCCCTTTGAGCTAAATTGACCTGTTTCCCTTACACAGTCACAAGCCTCCCAGTTTTCTTCCAAAATATCTTAAATTGTGTTCCGAAGATAAAACGAAGCTTTTACGGGTTTGGAACGACATGGGGGTGAGTGATTAATGACAAAATTTAAATTTTGGGGTGGAGTATCCCTTTAAAGTGTAGTCTTGTTTAACATTATGTTTAGGGGCCTATTCCGTGGAAACGGGAAGCAGCCGAAGAAAGAAAATCACACAGAACCAGAATGAATGAACTGTTATTAATTCCTCATTAAGGGGTAAACAAGTAAAACCAATTCACATAAGTAAAAATAAGTAAAACAATTAATAAAATGAAAGCCCGCAATTTCAATTATTCATAAGGATCATTTTTAGGTGTCGTCAATTATGTCAGGTGTTTTTACATTTAAAATGCTGAACCATACGTAAATCTTTTGTAACATTTAGATGCTGAAAAATACATAAGTATTGTACGTTTTAGTGCTAAAAACATGTAAGTAAAATGGTATGTTTTGTAATCACGTCATTTATATAAAATACATATGAATTATCATGAGATCACGTTGGAAAATCTAGGCTACCAGGTGGAAGAGAATCAGAACACGTCAAAACGTCAAGTGTCCAATAAAGTACAGCAAAACAAGATGATTTTTATTGTTGCTTTTGCCATGATAACAATTATGACTTATACTTATACCAATAGTGTGTCATAAGTTTATATTATTTTAGAATATATGCAAGAATAGTTTATAAGAAATTCTTTACTGGTGACTCAATGATTAAAAACAATATTTATGTGTTGTTTCGTTTTTTTTGGTTTGTTGTTTTTAGATCATGATAAACGTGCATATATCTATTTCCTTAATTCAGGTCAACACTGTTTAGACAAGTACTTTTGTCTCATCAAGAGTAAAAAAATAAGTCCCAATAATCGGTTCTGCAGGGTGAAACCATTGCTATAAGGAAAATACAAATACAGTTGCCAAGATGTGTACTGAACAATACAATAATGTATAAATTGCATTCACTGTTTGTCTGTGTTGTGGATTCTTTTTACTTACCCATAGTTGGAGATGCAATTACTGTACTACAAACACACAACACACCACAACACACAAACACAAGTATAAGGGTGGTCGGTGTAGAGAGTCAAATTTAAAAAACAACAGACAGTATTTGATTAGAATGAAAACAGCAAAGTTCGTAAAAACCAATATGTGCATAACTCATTAACAAACAAAATCTTTAAACTTTTCAGGTTTTTTAACTATACGGCCACTACGGGTTAATTGAGGTGTGTCTGCTGAAGGCAATATAGCCCTCTCCGGGGCCATAGAGGCCGGAACACTGGGACTTGGCGCACTTTCAGGTTCAGTCAACAAAGCAGATGGATTTGAACATTCAGTCTTTGCATTGGTAGTAGTCTGTTTTATAGTTTGGTTGGGCACATACGGTGGTGTTGAGGGTCGAAAGGGTAAAGCACCTGACAATGCAGTGAGGGGAACTAAAGAAGGGGCCTCAGCACTACCAAACACAGGAGGATCAGAGCCTGAACTGGGAGTTGCAGGCAACTCCATCCAAGGACCCCTGTAAGGTTTTAGGCGATTGTGATGAACCACCCACCTTCTCGACTGTGGATTTCTTGGATCAGTAATCTCATAAGTTACCCCAGGGCTGTTATCTTTGTCCATTCGCCTCAGAATTTTGTATGGCCCTTTCCATTTAGGAGCCAGTTTATTCTGCTTTTTATCTGTCCCATCCAAAAATACAATGTCACCTGGCTTATGCGGGTGGAAAAATGTCTTTTTGTCATACTGCCGTTTCTGATTAAGTTTAGCTGCAGTGGACCGCACAGCAGCATCTTTGAAAGCATAAGACAAACGCATGGTCACATCATGAGCATAGTCTGCAGGGGTGCCTGGTGTATAGGAAGTGACAGCAGGACTATAGTTCAGAAGGATATCTGCCGGTAGCCGTGGTTCTCTGCCATGTGCAAGAAAGAAAGGAGAGAACCCCGTGCTAGAATGAATACTGGAGTTATATGCCAGTTCCACTTGAGGCAGATATTTATCCCATTCACCCCCACTTTCACAAATGTACTTGGCGAGTTGGACTTTCAATGTTCGATTCAGTCTTTCGACCATACAATCACACTGGGCATGGTAGGGTGAGGTATGGGTTTTCTCAATGCCCAATTGACTGCACAGATGTTTAATCAAATCTGACTCAAACTGTCTACCTTGGTCCGTTTGGATTATCTCAGGGACCCTGTGCTGCTTAATGTAATCCTCAAAAATACACTGTGCTAAATTTGTTGCACATTGATCCTTCAGAGGGTACAAATTGACAAAACGGGTAAAATAGTCCATCACAACTAAAACATACCTATTCCCAAGTGAAGTAACAGGTAGCTCAGTGATGTCAGCGGCAATTCTTTGAAATGGTCGTTCTGCATGAATTGACTGTAACGGGGCCCTTTCATGAGTAGTGGTGGAAGCACAGGACTGACAGGATACACATTCAGCACAGAATTTCTGGATATCAGGGGACATGTAAGGCCAATAGCACATTTTCCTAGGCTCTCAACAAAAGTACGCTCAGCACTCAAATGACCACTAAACTTCTCCCCATGAAAACACTTAAGAGCTGTGAGAATGAGTACCTCAGGCAAGACTACTTGGTAAACATGAGGGCTATGAGGAGATGATTTCACTCTGCGACACAGTATACCCTCTTGGACTGATAATTTAGAAAATTCATGCCAGAGTTTCCTCAGCGTGGCAGGGGAATGTTTCAGTCTGCCCAGTGGGGGCCTTTGATTACCATGCTCTTTCCAGTCCATGACAGTACTAAGACAAAAGTCAGCCTTTTGCTGAGCTTGTAATTCAGTCAAATCAACTGACAGTGTCGGACTCACGTCAGGAAGAACTCCACAACCCAGTGGCACTTCAGACAAAAAGGAGACTTTTTCAGCAGTGGTATGGCTGGGAATTACACACTGCACTGATTTCGTTTCAGTCACAGGCGAGCTAGGACACCGCGACAAGGAATCAGCATTACTATGATGCTTCCCTTCCCTGTATTGAATGGTAAAGTCATACACATCCATTTCAAGTATCCAGCGTGCTCTTCTACCAGTCGGATCATTATCAACTGCTGCCTTTTTTAGAGCATTAACAACGGTTTGTGATCTGTAATAATCTTGAATGGCGCCCCAGACAAGAAATGTCGAAAATGTCGAACAGACCACACCACAGCCCACAGTTCACGGTCATAAGTTGACCATCTCTTTTCTGATGGAGTGAGAGCATGACTGGCGTAAGCAATTACGCGTTCCTTCCCATCCTGCATCTGAGCAAGCACTGAACCCACACAATCATGAGAAGCATCAGTGTATAGTAGAAAAGGCTGTGTGAATATAGGGTGAGCTACAATGGGAGGACTAGTAAGGGCCTGCTTCAGTGACCTAAAAGCCTCCTCACATTCACTCGACCAATTGAAGACAGCACCTTTCTGGGTCAGAGCATGAAGGGGTGCGGCCACTACAGCGAAACTCCTGACAAATCTCCTATAATAGGAGCATAGACCAACAAACGCTCTCACTTCTGTGACCGTCCTGGGGGTAGGCCATGACCGGACCTTGTTCAGATTCTTTTCATCTGGCAGCAGACCCTGGCTGGATACAACATGACCTAAGTAGGAAACTTCACTGCGTGCAAAATGACATTTGTTAACCTTCAATTTCAGACCCGCTGAACAAAAACAGAAAATAAACCTCCTCAAGACTTTTAAGATGTTCGCTGAAAGCCTGAATGAACACCAGTACATCATCAAGGTAAACAAGACAAACCTTCCAATGAAGTCCACGAAGCACCAGCTCCATCAATCGTTGGAAAGTTGGAGGGGCATTCGTAAGACCCATCGGCATTACCTTGAAATGATATAAAGCACTGCCTGTATTGAAAGCGGTTTTCTCCCTATCCTTGGGGTCTAGCTCAACTTGCCAGTAACCACTGGACAGATCCATTGTGCTAAACCAGCGTGCACCTGCCAAGCTGTCTAAAGCATCTGAGGCACGAGGTAAGGGGTAAGAGTCTTTTACAGTGACTGCATTAAGCTTTCTGAAATCAATGCAGAATCTATAACTGCCATCTCTCTTCTTCACTAAGACAACAGGAGAAGCCCAGGGACTACAACTTTCCTCAGTTACATCATGGGAAAGGAGCTGCTGAACTTTCCTGTCTATCTCAGCTTGAACATGTGGCGATGTTCTGTGAGCCCTCTGCCTAATGGGCTGTGCATCCCGAGTATGGATGGTGTGCTTGACCAAATCAGTACGACCATAGTCATAATCATTTGCACTGAAAACATCTGAATATTTGTAAATCAGAGTCTCTAGCTGAGTCCGTTCTTCACTGTCCAATGCAGACCGACTAAAGTCTACATTGGGTTTTGGACAGGGCTCAATTTGAGTCTGTATCTGAGCTACTTTGGGTTCAAGCATTGTGTATTCTTCCCCTGGTTGCGTGACTAAGGAATGAAACTCACCTAGCCTTATGCCACAGGGAACATGGCAATCCTCGTTTGTCGGATTCATAGCTCGCACAAAGTCACGCCTGCTTTTCACAGAGGTTACTGTACGTGCCACAAAAAGACCTGGTACGGACTGAATTTCAGGATCTAAGAGTCCAACATAATTGCATGCGAACTCTTTTTCCCCAATATTGGACTGAATTTTTGCCAAAACGTTCATCTGTGACCTGGCAGGGATTAGAATGGGCTCTAAAGTCACGGCACTACTCCTTAGAGGGACTATTTCCTGTGAACACAAGAGAGGAACTGTCCAGTTCCACAATTTTAAATGATTTTCTCTGAGGTCAATTGCAGCATGATGTTTGCTAAGAAAATCCCACCCAAGGATAACTGGCTGTGTAGCATTCCTAACCACCTGAACATCATGTGAGAACACTTCCTCACCCAGCCTAATAGTAATGGGCAACATACCCAAAGTGTCAAGATAGTCACCCGTTACTGATTTTTTCAAAAGAAAGGATTTCTGAATAGTTTTTTTTGTTAGAGAGGGAATTGACATTCTCTGTGTTTCACTGATCAAAGATATTTCTGAACCTGTGTCTACAAATGCTTGTATGGCAATGTTCTCAATGATTGCAAAAACATAAGGCGTTGGAATGACAGGATTTACCCGTTCAGTTTGTTTGGGCCCAACCATAGTCTCAGCAGATACCCGGCCCATAGTACCTGCTACCAGCCGTTTCCCTGAAGATCAACATCCTCTTCAACAAAACTGACATGATGATCACCAGACGATGGTAGATGGTCAGTAGAAGATCGTAGGCCATATCTCTCGCCAGAGAACTTGTTGGAGGGCCATTCTGTCATATGATGATCCTGATGATGGGATGCGTGCTGTAAGCGATGATCTCGATGATCAGAGGTTGGACTGCCAAAACGATCACGGTGAGGTGGGGGCGAGCTGACACGTTGGTTACGATGAATAGAAGTAAGGCTGGCATGTTGAGCAGCAAATTGCGTAAACATCCCGGTAATATAAACAAGATGAGGTTGAGGTGGGCTGACGTAACGATATCGGCAAACTTGACAAGAACCTATCCAAAGACCCTAAATATGTCAATATCGCCTCACGTGACGATCTCTGTAATGTGGAGAAGCACTGATGTGACGATCTTGATGATGTAGAGATGGGCTCACGTGATGATCTTGATAAGGTGAAGATGGGCTCACATGATGCTCTCCATAGCCCCGACGTCTGTCACTGTCTCGGCGGATGAATGAGTAAGGCTCATCTTGACGATGTGGAGAAGACGCCGGTGACAATGGATATCTCCTAGGAGATGAAAGTGGAGAGTAACGTTGCTTGTCTCTTCCACGTTCAGATGAGTAGTCTCTCTGTCTGGTGGAAGCGTGTTGCCACTTCATTTGACTCACTTCCATCCTGAGAGCCTTAACATCAGCCGTCAATTGCTTCACCGCAGTCATGATTTCAGAAGAAATGTCCCCAGATGCCGTGGTCTTTGTGGACACCATAGCGGAAAGCGATTCACTGGGTAAGGTGGTAGATGAGTTTGGTGACAGGCTGGTCTTTTGACTCAGAGGGGGAAGAGGTGCAAGTCTGAGAACTTCCTGTGCCCGTTCCCACTTACAAGCAATGGCTAAAGCTTCCTCTAGGCTAGTAGCACCATGTTCATGACATTTTGCTTGGAGGACAGGATCAAGACCAGCTACGAACCGTCTAAATCTTTCCATGGCAATGGCGGATTCACCATAATTTGGAAATTCTCAATTCATAAATCTTGTGATCTCAGCTGCAAATACTTCCAAAGGTTCTTTGGGCATACGTGATCTGGCGTTCACAAAAGTTTGAAAATTCAGCAAAAATTGTTTCCTCCCAAAAATATCATTTAATGCAGCAACACACAGTTCATAGTTCTGTTGTATGTCAGGAGACAGGGAGAGCCAGTAAGCTAAAGCATCTCCACTCAACCTTGTAGGCAAAATGGCGGCCAAATCTTGCGTTTGTGCATCCGCACAGGCCTTAACTGCAAGCTCTAAACGAGCTTTCCATAAAGAAAAACTGTCTTTATCCCTACCGTCTCCATGAAAACACGGTGGTAGATCGACTTTAAAGTGCAGCAATCTTGTAGTGCGATTTGCAGAAGTTGCGTGCTCTCTGCCCTCCGCTGTAGGTGCACTTTCATCACAGGACGTATCATTAGAGGACGGAGCACGTGCGGGGAGCATGCGAGAATCAGTAGACATTTTCACTGTGCAGCTGCTGTTGAACTTGTAATGAAGCGAGTAGTAACGGCATCCACTTTAATTAATCTAACGACTGGTCACTGTGCACTCACCAGTACCCTTCACGGTGCATTAAAAAAATGCGCCTTCGTAATCGAATGCTTCATAATCGAATGCTTCAGCCGAGAAACTTCCAGAAACTCTTGAACTTGAACACCGCTGCCGCCAGTCTGTAACCCTTAATTTTTGTCTGCACCTACTCCAGTCTCTTCAGCGTGGATCCATAAATAAAACACGGGTTACCACGGTGATAATTCACGTTTCTTCTTTTAATCAGAAGCATCGGCCTAACAGCATGAACAGCCGGACACACACAACACTCCGGCTTGGGTTTTTTTTTTTTCCCAAGT
This sequence comes from Cyprinus carpio, assembly GCF_018340385.1. Classification (NCBI taxonomy): domain Eukaryota; kingdom Metazoa; phylum Chordata; class Actinopteri; order Cypriniformes; family Cyprinidae; genus Cyprinus; species Cyprinus carpio. The sequence goes on along the minus strand of NC_056616.1, from coordinate 23,932,400 downwards.
GCGCTCTGCCTTAAAGGGGCAGGCGCACCAAATATCTTCCTAACAAAACATGTATAAAACTTTGCATAAGACATGTGAAAATACACGAAAATCTTACTAAACAAATTCACCAAAATTTCTTATTCTTCTTTTTATATATATATATATATAAAATAATGAATTAAACATAAGGTTACCAATTCAACATAAGGTTACATACACAATACATTTTTATTAAAGCATGTTGCATACATATTTATTTCTGAAATGTTGTAAATTAAGAGAACAATAATTCACAACTGCTCCACCACAGCAGAAAGATAAGAAAAGCACGAAAACATTTGAAATGGGTCTTTATTATGGCAGTAGCAGGTATGCAATACAATTTTAAAATGTGTATTATAAACAAATATATATTGCATACAATAATATAGAGGTGCATGTCAATAAATTAGAATGTCATGGAAAAGTTCTTTTATTTCAGTAATTCAACAAAAATTGTGAAACTTTTGTATTAAATAAATTCAATGCACACAGACTGATGTAGTTTAAGTCTTTGGTTCTTTTAATTGTGATGATTTTAGCTCACATTTAACAAAAACCTCAACAAATTAGAATATGGTGACATGCCAATCAGCTTATCAACTCAAAACACCTGCAAAGGTTTCCTGAGCCTTCAAAATGGTCTCTTAGTTTGGTTCACTAGGCTACACAATCATGGGGAAGACTGCTGATCTGACAGCTGTCCAGAAGACAATCATTGACACCCTTCACAAGGAGGGTAAGCCACAAACATTCAGTGCCAAAGAAGCTGGCTGCTCACAGAGTGCTGTATCCAAGCATGTTAACAGAAAGTTGAGTGGAAGGAAAAGTGTGGAAGAAAAAAAATGCACAACCAACCGAGAGAACCGCAGCCTTATGAGGATTGTCAAGCAAAATTGATTCAAGAATTTGAGTGAACTTCACAAGGAATGGACTGAGGCTGGGGTCAAGGCATCAAGAGCCACCATACACAGACGTGTCAAGGAATTTGGCTACAGTTGTTGTTTTCCTCTTGTTAATAAACAAACTCCAGCTAGTCCAAAATGCAGCAGCTAGAGTTCTTACTAGAACCAGGAAGTATGACCATATTAGACCAGTTCTGTCAACACTGCACTGGCTCCCTGTTAAACATCGTTTAGATTTTAACATCTTGCTTATTACTTATAAATCCTTGAATGGCTTAGCACCACAGTATTTGAACAAGCTCTTGTTACATTATAGTCCTCCATGTCCGCTGCGTTCTCAAAACTCAGGCAATTTGATAATACCTAGAATATCAAAATCAACTGCGGGCAGCAGATCCTTTTCCTATTTAAAGCCTAAACTCTGGAATAACCTACCTAACATTGTTCGGGAGGCAGAAACACTCTTGCAGTTTAAATCTAGATTAAAGACCCATCTCTTTAACCTGGATTACACATAACACACTAATACACTTCTAATATCCAAATCCATTAAAGGATTTTTAGGCTGCATTAATTAGGTAAACTGGAACCGGAAACACTTCCCATAACACCCAATGTACTTGCTACATCTTTAGAAGAATGGCATCTACCCTAATATTAGTCTGTTTCTCTCTTATTCCGAGGTCACCGTAGCCACAAGTTCCAGTCTGTATCCAGATCAGAGGGTCACTGCAGTCACCCAGATCCAGTACGTATCCAGCCCAGATGGTGGATCAGCACTTAGAAAGGACCTCTACAGCCCTGAAAGACAGCGGAGACCAGGACAACTAGATGAGCCGCAGAGACAGATCCCCTGTAAAGACCTTGTCGCAGACGACCACCGGGACAAGACCACAGGAAACAGATGATTCTTCTGCACAATCTGACTTTGCTTTGAACTGCTGGTTTTGTCTGGCCAGAGGAGAACTGGCCCCCTGACTGAGCCTGGTTTCTCCCTGTTTTTTTTTTCTCCATTCTGTCACCGATTGAGTTTTGGTTCTTTGCCGCTGTCGTCTCTGGCTTGCTTAGTTGGGGACACTTCATTTACAGCGATATCGTTGACTTGATTGCAAATGATTGCACAGATACTATTTAAACTGAACTGATCTGCATGATAACATCACTGAATTCAATGATATACTGCCTTTAACTGTCATTTTGCATTATTGACAATGTTTTTCAAATTAATGTTGTTCAGTTGCTTTGACAATCATTTCTGTTTAAAGCGCTATATAAATAAAGGTGACTTGACTTAATATCTCTGTCTTATCTTAATTTAATAGGAAAAAAATATTGGCCATCCAATCTTTTACATTTTTAGCACTCTGTTAGCTTAGATAATTTAGAAATTTCATCTGGTCTTGAGATATAGAGTTGAGTATCATCTGCATAACAGTGGAAACTTATCCCATATTTTCTAATAATATTACCAAGGGGCAACATGAATAATATTGCCATGGGGAAGTTGTGGCCTAGTGGTTAGAGAGTTTAACTCCTAACCCTAAGGTTGTGGGTTTGAGTCTCGGGCCGGCAATACCACGACTGAGGTGCTCCTGAGCAAGGCACCGAACCCCCAACTGCTCCCTGGGAGCTGCAGCATAAATGGCTGCTCCGGGTGTGTGTGTTCACTGCTGCACACATTGGATGGGTTAAATTCAGAGCACAAATTCTTAGTATGGGTCACCATACTTGGCTGTATGTCACATCACTTTTTTGAATGGTTTATGGTTTTGGGACATGACCCAAAGATAACGACGGGTTAATAATATTGAGAAGTGGTTCTTTTGCTACAGGTAAAAACTCTTTCAGTAATTTAGTGGGTACAGAATCTAATAAACATGTTGTTAGTTTAGATGCAGTGATAAGTTTATTTAGTTCTTCCTGCCCTATAGTTATCTTTGGGTGCTATCAACGCTATCTCATGACCAATTCGTACGTATTACGAGGTGGCTAATTTGTACGAATTTGTATGACCTCACTTGTACGATTTTATATGATTTGTCTAAACCCCAGTGTCGGTTAGGTTTAGGTGTAGGTCATTAGTACAATTTCATAAGAATTCTGCAACTCGTCAAATACGTACGATTTGGCTAAAATCATATGAATTTGTACGAGTGTGATCATACGAATTTGTACGTGGGTATTACTGTTGTACCATGGTACAGTATGTTTTTCTCTAACCTTTTTCAGTTTGATGGGGGGAACAGCTTCTAATGTATTAGAGAAGATAGTGCTCATGTTGCTAGTCATTTCGTCTAGTTCATGTGTATTTATGGGTACACAGACCAGTTGAGAGAAATCAGGCAGGTTATTTCTGAATCCGTCTTTGGTGGCTGGAACACTAGTTCTGCACAGACGATAAATGATGCAACTATGTGTTTGTGCAGTAAACTCCTGTCAGTTTACACAGACCTTGCAAATCAGCTGCAAAGACACAGACAAGCAAATAAGCAGCTGTAAACTGTACCGCTGGCATGTACAACACTTTAAGGTTTTATGAACTATAAGCCCTATTTGGACAGTAATTGTTTCTCAGGGGAAAATACTGTAAGTGATTTTTACCATTTACAGAGGGAAGTTGGTGATTTGATTGCTGGCCGAATCCAGGATGTTTTTCCTCTTCACCACCCCTGTAAAAATCCCCTTGCCAATTTACCTGCTGTTTTTTTTTTTTGTTTTTTTTTTTTTCGCAAATACCAAGGTCATGTGGTAATTTAATTGCCATCTGTTTCCACATCTCTGAGTTTACTATAGAAGAAATTAATTTAAAATTTAAAAGTTTAACCTCTATTTGAGCACTCACGAAAACTGTAGACTACTTCGGCATAATTTGCCTACATATTTTTTTTCTGAAATGCTGGAAAGTATTTAAAATAACAATATTTCACAACTGCTCCACCACAGGAACTGGAAGCAGAAAGAGAAGAAATGCACGTAAACATTCGAAATGGGCCTTTATTATGGCAGCAGCAGGTATGCAATACAATTTTAAAATGTGTATTTTCCTATTTTAAAACTTGCTTGCAGATGTCATGACAAAACGTTTTTCAATTCTCAGTTTTGCAGTATTTAATTAGGTTTACTTGAATCTGTGCAGATCAAGTTCCAGTCTTTAAGTGTGCTAATAGTTTAATAGTTTCATTTAATAGTTAAATAGATCCCTAAAGTGTTCCTGTGGCTCAGTGGTAGAGCATTGTGTTATTAGCGCAAAGGTCATGGGTCCAATTCCCAGGGAACACACACACTGAATAATAAAAAATATATATGTATAAAAAATTGTATAGCCTGAATGCACTGTAAGTTGCTTTATGTAAAAAAGTCCTGCTAGTATGGTAGTATAATGTAAATGTAGTTTCACTTTCCCCTTCTCCAAATCAAAACCAAGACTAAATTACATGATTTAATCCAATTTCAGTAATTTATAGTAAAGTCTATCAGATTTGCAATATATATATATATATATATATATATATATATATATATATATATATATATATATATATATATATATATATATACGGTTTACTAACTCTTACAATTTCTTTCAAAGTGTTTACTTAATTAACATGTTTTTCGCTTAAACCAAGCACAACCTAATAAAACATTTAATGGGTAAAGGGTTTTGACAAAAAGAACATGCTGGAGGATATTCTACTAATATTAAAAACATGTGGATCATCCATGAATGTCCTATTCTGCAATGGGTATAAACAATCTGGTCCCATTCACTTGGAAGTATGATTCTTCTCCCAACATTTAGATTGATTTCACTGAGTTTGTTCATGGTATATAAATGGTTTCATGGTTTGCCATTTGTTGTTCATATAGGCATTTATTGTAGGTTTTTAGATCCATAAGAGATATTACTTACCACACAAATCCTATGACATGTGCTTGAATTGTGTTGATCAATATCCCTAAACACCTATAGCCTACAAAATAGACATTTGTGTAGCTTTCACATTTTTTTTTTAAACATGACCATGTATTTTATATTCATACAGGTGTGTTGTAAATGTCATTTATGTCATGGCTTCATCACATCTGTTAATAAAATCAGTTGATGTCTTTATTCAGCAAAAGTAAACTACTTTTATCTTTGAAATGAAAGTGTACACATTACTGTAGCTTATTTTAGCCCAGTGTTTCTCAACCCTGATCCTGGACGCCGCCCAACACTGTACATTTTGTATGTCTCCCTTATCTGACACACCTATTTCACTCCATCTCCTTGGTCTTTAAAAATGGCTGACATTAATTTAGTGATAAAGTGTAACACCATTATGGAAATATGACATTTGATATATTTCTTTTTTTCATAAATCAACATCTCAGGAAAATCTTATTGGGTTTTAAATCAAAATAGGAGCTTCTGTAATGAAACAGGACATGGATTTCATACATGTCCACTGTAGAGGACACCAGTACTTAAAGCTTGTTTATTACACATTTTGGGAGACACAACATATGAATAGAGAAACAAAATTATATATCGATATTTCTATTAAATATTAAAAAAAATTATGAAAATCTTGCTAATTATTACACCTATTATTTCACTTATTTGTTCATTCTATGTTGCCCCAAAAAAACACATTTTTTATGCAAATTAGATTCAGTTTGTAGATACATTGTATATAATGGAAAAGCTCGTTTATGGCCATTTTATACACATTTTGCATAAAGAAACATTTTTTTTTTTTTAAATATCTTTCATAATATAATTGAGAATCATCTTTATATATATTTTGGTATAAAAAAATGAAAACTGATTTGTGATTAAAACAGAAATCAAACTGTGTTTTGCCTTTTCATGTCTATTCATGTATTTTTATTTGTATTGTAAAACAGTGCATGCATGTAATATATTTTATATGAGTTGTGTTTAAGAACATGTCTCAGAAAACTGTCCTGGAGCAGTCCAGCACTGTCTCACTCTTCTAACACACTCTATTCAACTTGTCAGCTCAATATTGAGACTTCCTCAATATTGAGAGGAAATCAATAACTTTTTATATAGTTTTAATAATTAATCTATATTTAATTTAGAATTTAGTGATTGATTACTTTCTGCTGATGGGCACAGAGAGTCCTAAATATGTCATTTATTATAATGGGTTTATGTGAAGTTTGTTTTAAGTTTACTTAAATAAAAAGTTATTTTTTAAAAGTCTAGTAAATGTTAAAGTTGATTGCTCTCAATTATATTGTAATGTTGAATGGCTATAGTCAATGGTTAAATATTGGGGGGAAAATAAACAGTACACAACGTAGACATCAGTTGTATTGGTATTAGTAATACTGGCTTGCAGTAATAAAAAAAGATGCAATTAAACAAGTATTAAAAATACACTGTCTTTATATTGTTTGTACATTAATTTGAGGATTTAATGTGAAATTATTGCAATATAAAGGTATATTTAAAAACTTTAATGTAAGGTGGGATTAATCATGATTAATCTCAGAAAAAAGTGATTATTTATTTATTTATTTATTTATTTATTTATTTATGTATTTATTTATTTATTTATCAATTGACAGCACTAGTTTAAATATATCAGATTGAGTTAAAATTTTGTTTAATATTAGTGGATGACTGAATTGAGTCAAATAGTGTGATCGTTTGGTGTTATTTTTTTGTGTGTGTGTGTTAATGAGCTGTTAATGAGTTGGTTCGAGTTACCACCTGCACCATTTTAAATGGCTGGGTGTTTTTCTGCTAACTTTGGTTCTTAAAATAAAAAGGTTGATTATGTTCTTAAAACACCATGCAGTTAAATTTGTCAAAAGTATATTGTCATTTTATGTCTCAAATTGTATATTTGTAGCCATGTATTATCTCTGAGTCGTTAATCAGCTGCAGTTACAGTGTTAATTGGGGACAGGGGTTCACTATTCTCTCTTCTCGCAACTCTCACAGACCAAAGAATTGAGAGTGTGTTTGCATGGTGTTAATTCATGTCCTGTCTTTAATCATATTTCCTGATCATATATCATTGTAATGTTAGATTGAAATAATTTTCTGTATTTTCAAATTATAAATGATTAATTGTCAAATATGGTCAGAACAGCTTTGGACTTGAGTGAGACAGACCAAAGAAATGAGAGTGTGTTTGTGTGGTATTAATCCCTGTCCTGTCTTTAATAAACTGCAGACGTGGTCCACCGAAGCCAGCAGTGTCGTGAGTTTCGTGATGGAGACGAAGTCCACTACAAAATTGGTGCTGTGACCCTTATTTGTGTAAGGAGTGGTGTTTTAAGCTCGAAGAGGATTTATACTGGAATTGGGAGGGGGGCCCAATTAAAAAGTATGTTAGAACAAAATGTGGTAGCTTCTCCAGTTTGCCCACCAACCAGTAGCACAACTATGCAAGGCATGAGTAGTGACACAACAGTACCTCTTAGAGCAAAACTATACAAGCCTCCAGGGGGTGAACAAGTGAATCAGTGGCAAACAATGGCAGATTTAATGAAGCAGCTGGGTAGTGAAATAGGTAACCAGATTGCAGCAAATCTTAGATCTGCAGGGACAAAATACTCAGAGAGATTATGTGGATGCCCAACAGCCCTCACCCCAGAGCCCTGATCTGTCAAATTTTAACTCAGATCATTAGGATCGAGTCAGTTAGAAATACCAATGGTTCACACTAAACAAGGGGAGTCCGCCATTAGCTATTATGCTGCCTGCAGTTGGAGTCAGTTCCCAGAAGAGATCAGATGTGTTAAAACATTAGTCACATTTAAATGCAGGCTCAAGGCTGTGCATTTATTGAATGAGCACTGTGCTACGTCCGAACTGATTGCACTGCACTGATTACACTTTCATGTATAATTATTTTCTATTTTTAACTGTTTTAAATTCATTATAAATCAATTTCTAAATAATCTGAAAAGTTTTTAAGTTCCCTGTTTTATTGTTGTGATTTTTATTTTTATGTTTATTTTACTTTATTTTATGTAAATCACTTTGAATTACCATTGTGTATGAAATGTGCTATATAAATAAACTTGCCTTGCCTTGGTGCATGACACAACAGCAGTCCACTGCCAGTAATCAAGCAAGCAGGTTGGACTCAGCTCTCCTTGGGCATGTAGTTTCTCTTCTAGAGAAGTTCCTTTTTCAGCAGAAGGGGCAAAAACAGAAAACTGAACAGGGTAAGGTTATGTCTGTAGACCTGAAGATAATACAACAAGGATTCACTGTTTTAAAGAGGGCTGTGTTTTAGGTGCTTCAAGACTGGGCACAAGGTTTTGAATGCCCTGACAAAAGACAAGTGAAACTGGTCATAGCCAGTGCCACTTGACCCGAGTGCTATGTAACCTAGGAAACCTGCACTGTGAAGGGAGCAGTATGGGTGTTACAAAAGCAAAGTCCCCAGAAGGCCCACTGATTGTTCACGTAACTACTAGTGACCACTTGAGTCAAAACGGTGCAGATCAAGTAATTGTAGCTCAGCAAAACACTCCCTGTGGTATTCCAAAAGCTACCTTCCAGAGAATTAATGATGAAGGCGATCTGTTCTATGCTCCAGTATTGGTTGAGGGGAAAGTGAAACTATTAGCCCTCGTGGATAGTGGATATGTTACCTGTACATTAAGTGAATCAGCAGAGCGCATGCTTATAGTTTTAAAAAAGTACTTAATGGCTGTGGAGGGAATAAAAAAAAAAAAAAAAAGATGGCATGATAGTTTGACAATTAATTTCCTAGTTGGTTCAGGTCAAAAAGATGGCATGATAGTTGGATCAAATGTCATCAGGCATGTGACTCGTCAGATAAAGAAAAATAAGTGGTACTGGAAAAGCCTATCTCAAACAGTTCAAGGTAATAGTCAGGAAACCCTGCTGAATGTGCTTTCTAATGTTAAACGCTGTCATGTAGATAAGATACCACAGAGAGGTAGCACAGTAGTGTTGAGACAATGTGTTACACTAGAGCCACAACAAGAAGGTTTGGGGAAAGTTAAAGGAAGAAGTGTCCTTGTCTGTTGGAAGCACTGTAATGCTTGAACCCTCCACTTCCCGTTCTGCACCAAGAAATGTCATGGTAGCTTGCAGAGTTTGCCCACTCCGGGGCGATAAATGGATTCCTATGAAAGTGATCAAAATGATTGTCCGCCCCATTGTTTTGTGACACAATACAAAAATAGCACATGTGCACCCTTGACAGTGTTGCACTAGAGGAGCTGGATCTCACAGAAGAAATCACAGAATACCAGCAAGAAGGGGCTCAGCAGAATATTGTCCAAGTTAATGAGCTTAATGAATTTAAAATGACCATCTCATCTCCATTCATACTTCAACATTAAAGTAATGAATATGCTGCACTCCTTTTATTTGTTCTATGGTGAACATTTTGAAAAACCAATGATTAAGTCACAATACATACTGTGTAGAACCCAGAAAATAATAATAAAAAAGTAATAATAATGGTACTCTAATTACAAATATAAGCAGGAATATTAAAGAATAGTACTATTGTAAAATTATAACATATCATGATAAATAATTAAATACTTAGAACCTGCAAAACTGAAAATTGCACAACACATATTGTGTTCAGCACAGATTTTCATGGTGTTTGTGCAGTAAACTCCTGTCAGTTTACACAGACCTTGCAAATCAGCTGCAAAAACACAGACATGCAAATAAGCAGCTGTAAACTGTACCGCCGGCATGTACAACACTTTAAGTTTTTAATAACTACAAGCCCTATCCGGACGGTAATTGTTTCTCAGTAGGACGTAAGTGATTTTCAGCATTTATAGGGGGTATTTGGTGAATAAAAATCCCCGGCTGAATTACCTACTGTTTGTTTTTTTTTTGTTTTTTTGACAAACACCAAGGTTGTGTGGTAATTAACCGTTTTTTTTTTTTTTAATTGCTTACACACTAAAATTAAAACTTTCCCACAGTTAGCAAAACCTTACACTCAAGGAGCAAAACACAGGCCTAGATTTGCACAACTGTAAGCACATTACACACAGTGATTTGCAAAACACTAAACACACTTGTATGCATTTGACACAGAAATTTATCATGATGTCATTTCCTTGCAATTTTAAAGCAAAGGCTTTCAAATCAACACACCCATGAACCAATTGGTTAAAACACAGCCACCAGGTGTGCACACACACTGGTGCTTAATTGTAGACACACCAATCAGGTTTAAGCACTATAAGAAGGCAACAGGTAAGTTCACCTGTCTTCAACTAAAATGGACGGTGTCAGAGGAAGAGGGAGAGTGTGGATGAGAGGGGGAATCCGGAGAGAACAAGGTGGAGGAAGAGGAAGAGGGAGAGGAAGACCTGGAGGAGGGGTAGGACATTCACGAAGAAGAATACAGCCAAATCTGTGTAACGAAACTGCTACAATTGTGGACCATGTAATAACGGACTACCACTGAGGGAGGCTGGACTGAGAGTACAGCCTAACCTAAGCAGGTACACGGTGGCATCAATAGTTCGGACATTTCGTCAAGAGCACAGGTGAGAAACTTGTCTTCTGTAAACAGAAAATCCATAGCTTGCTGCATGTACTATATCAACAGTTTTGGTATATATTCAGGTATCATTTTACAGTAAGCTACATGCATTTTGTTTGGCCAGCATAGGATTGAACATTGAGACCCCAAGGAGGGAGGGGCCCTGTATTCACACAGCAGGAAGTGAGAGAGAGATCATAAACCTCGTTTTGGCCAATAATGCAATCAGACTTGGAGAAATTCAAGCCCATATTGTCAGTGATCACCCAATTTTCAATAATTTCCAACAGGTCTCTCTCTCAACAATAGCCCATATCCTTAAAAAACATCAAGTTCTGATGAAACAACTGTATAAAGTGCCATTTTAAAGAAAATCCAGACAGGTTGCAAGTCCTGCGGTGTGAATATGTGGTGGTACGTTTTGTTCACTGGCTGTAGTATTGTGTAGTGCACACATAACCTTTTTACTGTACATGTAATTTTACTGTATAGCAGACCTACAGTATATTGATATACACAATGTGATATTTTGCTGTATTTCAGAGAGTTTTGCAAATGGATGCGGAAGAAGTCCCTCACGAGTTTATATACATTGATTAGGCCGGATTTAACCTGACAACAGTGAGAAGGGGAAGAAACATCATTGGCCACAGGGCTATTGTCAATGTACCAGGGCAACGTGGTGGTAACATTACCCTTTGCGCTGCCATTACACAGAATGGGGTCCTCCACCGCCATGCCAACTTGGGTCCTTACAACACTGACCTCATACTTACATTTTTAGACAGATTACACAATATTATCACAGCAGCAAACCAAAGGGACCAGATGCAGTACATTGTTGTCTGGGACAAATGTAGCTTTCCATCATTCTGCTCTGGTCCAAAACTGGTTTCATCAACACCCACAATTTACAGTTCAATACCTTCCACCATACCCCCCCTTCCTAAACCCCATCGAGGAGTTCTTCTCAGCCTGGCGGTGGAAGGTTCATAATCTCCGGCCCTATGTCCAGATGGCCCTCATTCAAGCTATAGAGGAAGCATGTGGTCAAATTGAAGCAGTATCCATACAAGTGTGGATTCATCACTCCAAAAGATTATTCGCATGTTGCCTTGCAAATGTGTTGGTGAATTTATTTGTACACTTTCTTTGTGTAAATGCTAAAAGGGTTTTAGGTTGAGCACAGGAGTTTTTAACTGATTCAAACAGAACCAGACCATATTATGGTTGTGTTTGTTATGACAACAAAATAAGGTTTTTATAAGACATTGTATAGTTTTGACAAAAGTGTTCCATTTTGCAAATTATCTGAGGTGTTGTGTTACTTTGGTGTAGTGTTGTGCTAATTGTGTGAAGGGGTTTGAAAAACCGGGCCCTGTTTTCAAAATTGTGCTTAAGCAATTGAAAAAAAAAAAACTGTTATTGCCGTCCAAATCCACATCTCTGAGTTTACAAGAAGAAAACGATGTAAAATTCAGTGTTTAACCCCTTTTTGAGCACTCCCGAACACCATTGTAGCCTGCTTTGGTGTAATTTGCGTACATATTTATTTCTAAAATGCTGGAAAGTATTTAAAAGATCAATACTTCACAACTGCTCCACCACAGCGACTGGGAGCAGAAAGAGAAAATAAGCACGTAAACATTTGAAATGGGTCTTTATTATGGCAGCAGCAGGTATGCTATAAACAATTTTAAAATGTGTATTATAAACAAATATATATTGCGTATAATTATATACAACTATAGCGCATTTATTTACCTATTTTTAAACTTGCTTGCAGATGTGATAACAAAACATGTATGTCTCTTTCACTACATTGTAATCTGATTTGCACTTCATGCACTTTTTTAACTGTTGTCAAAATAAAACTTTTAAAGAATGTTTTTTTCTTTCCTCTGTTACACCAACCACCCGTATTTCCTCCATCACCATATCCATAAACCTCCTCTTTGGTCTTGCTCTTTTCCTTCTGCCCGGTGGCTCCATCTTCAACACTCTTCTCCCGACATAGCCTCCATCCCTCCTCTGCACATGCCCAAACCATCTTAATCTTGCCTCTCTCACTTTGTCTACATACTGTCCTACCTGTGCTTTCCCTCTAATATGCTAATTTCTGATCCTGTCCATCCTCGTCACTCCCAAAGAAAAACACAGCATCTTTAATTCGGCTGCTTCCAGCTCCATCTCCTGTCTATTTGTCAGTGCCACTGCCTCCAAGCTATATAACATAGCTGGTCTCACTACCACCTTGTAAATTTTCCCTTTCACTCTTGCAGGTACCCTTCTATCATAAATTACTACTTACACTTTTCTCCACCCACTCCACCCTGCCTGCACTCTCTTCTTTACTTCTCTGCCACACTCTACATTACTTTGGACAACTGACCCCAAGTATTTAAACTCATCCACCTTCATCACATCTGCTCCTTGCAACTGTACCGTTCTGCTGCCCTCTCTCCTGTTTATGCACATGTACTCTGTCTTGCATCTACTGACTTTCATTCCCCTTCTCTCCAGTCAAAACAAACACCTCATCTGTGGTGCTTTTCCTGGCATGAACCCATACTGCTGCTCACAGAGGAGGTTTCTCCCTGAACTCATCGGTCAACCTATCCATTACCACTGCAAACAAGAAAGGGCTATGAGCTGATCCAGTCCGTCATTCCTACCGCACACCTGACCGCTGTCACACTGTCCTCATACATATCATGCACCACTCTTACATACTTCTCTGCCACTCCAGAGTTTCCTCATACAACTCTTCTCTTGGCACCCTGTCATACACTTTCTCTAAATCGCAAACATTGCATCTGTGGTGCTTTTCCTGGCATGAACCCATACTGCTGCTCACAGACAAAGCAAACATTGCATCTGTGGTGCTTTTCCTGGCATGAACCCATACTGCTGCTCACAGATCTTCGACTCTCCTCTCAATCTAGCTTACACTACTCTTTCCCATTTTTCAAGATTTTATTAAACACCTGGTTAAAAACATCACTGCCATTGTAACATGGAGTCAGAGGCGTTCGGATCCATTTGCAGTATTTTATTAAGAGAATGGTCAGACATGCAGTAATCAGAGCACAGCATCAAGTATGTCAAGGAATATCCAGAATTAGTATCAGTACCAGGCAGAGGTCGGGGCAGGCGGCAGAGAATCACAGTCGGTATAAACAATCCAAGAACAAACACGGAAACACAGGGAAAAACACTCGGAAATGCCAGACAGAACTAAACAAGAAACAAGACTTCACAAAGACAGAGTCAAGACACAGTTTATATAGGGGCATGGTAATGGGGAACACCTGGCTGTGATTAGCCCTAAGAACGGGACACCAAATACAAAAGTCCAGAGTGAGTTTCAGGTGGGAGGTGGAGCGGAGGAGGGATGGAGGGCAACAGAGTCAAGTCAAGTCACCTTTATTTATATAGTGCTTTAAAGGCAGAGCAGGAAGCCAGGGTGGAGCAGGTGGAACTAGAGCCCACCGGGGCAGAGCAGGCGGAACAGAAGCCCACCAGGGTGGAGCAGAGGACCACCACAGCCAATCAGACGAGACAGAAGCCCACTGGGGCGGAGCAGAGGACCACCACCGTGGAGTCAACGGCACAGGAGAGCAAGTCTGGTCAGGTAGGACTGAAACAGAGAACATAACACAGGTTAATGGCGGCCTCCGTGGCCGTGATAAGGTGGTTTAGGGAGTTTCCCTAACGGCCTCCATAGCCATGACAGGGTAGGACGAGAGTTCACAGACGGCCTCCGTGGCCATGATAAGGTGGTTAGAGAGTTCCCAAACGACCTCCATAGCCGTGACAGGGTAGGACGAGAGTTCACAGACGGCCTCCATGGCCGTGACAGGGCAGGCTGTGAGTTCATGGATGGCCTCTGTGGCCCTGACAGGGCAGGCAGTGAGTTCATAGATGGCCTCCTTAGCCGTGACAGGGCAGGACGAGAGTTCATAGACGGCCTCCGTGGCCATGACAGGACAGCCGGTGAGTTCATTGATGGCCTCCGTGGCCGTGACAGGACAGGCATTGAGTTGGTGGACGGCCTCCGTGGGCGTGACAGGACAGACCGTGAGTTTGTGGATAGCCTCCGTAGCAGAGACAGGACAAGCAGTGAGTTCCTGAACGGCTTCTGTGGCCATAACAGGACAGGCAATGAGTTCATAGATGGCCTCCATAGCCGTGACAGGACAGGACGAGAGTTCATGGATGGATACTACTGACATCTCTGAAGGTTCTGCAGCAGTTCCCACCACCTCTGGAGGTTTCCACAGCAGTAAAAGTCACCTTGACAGCAACACAACAGGCTGAGACAACATTGCTGGGTGCAACAGACAGGATGAGACGAGGCTCTGGAAATTCAGCTGAGACGTGATGAGGCTCTGGATGATCAGCTGAGACGTGACGAGGCTCTGGATGATCAGCTGAGACGTGACGAGGCTCTGCCAGGTCAGCGGTGACCTGACGAGACTCTGGAAGGTCAGCGCTGACCTGACCTGACTCTGGAAGGTCAGCTGTAGCTGCCATCTTGTGCAGTGGGCACTGGGGCTGGTGGCCCTCCTGTGATGAAGCTCAGGTACAGGGACCTCAGAACAGAAAGGAGCTGGACACCTCGGAATAGTGACCTCCTCAACTGTAAAGGGAGATCCACAAAACTGCAAAAGAAAGTCACTAAACTGTGCCAGGGTCCAGCTAGGGTCTTCCTCTGGTAAATGTAAGCTAATATTAGCATCAAGACCACTCCAGAAACAGTCCTTTACCAAATTTTCATCCCCAGGCATAAGGTGGCTATACCGAAGGAATTCCTCCACATAAAGCTCAATGGGCTGGCCATTTTGAAAAAATGGAGCAGAGCACACTTACGGGGTTCAATGAACTTTTAGCTGGCTCCATACCTGGTCTGGTGCTCAATAAAGCTGCTGGATCCTGGAATGGCGAAGTCTTCTGTAACATGGAGTCAGAGGCGTTCGGATCCATTTGCAGTATTTTATTAAGAGAATGGTCAGACAGGCAGTAATCAGAGCAACAGCATCAAGTATGTCAAGGAATATCCAGAATCAGTATCAGTACCAGGCAGAGGTCGGGGTAGGTGACAGAGAATCACAGTCGGTATAAACAATCCAAGATCAAAATAGGAAGGACCAAACACAGGGAAACTGCTCGAAATGCCAGAAAGAACTAAACAAGACTTCACAAAGACTGAGAGTCAAGACACAGTTTTATATAGGGGAGTGGTAATGGGGAACACCTGGCTGTGATTAGCCCTAAGAATGAGACACCAAATACAAAAGTCCATAGTGGATTGCCCTCTACTGGAGTTCATGAGCACTCCAGCTGACGATCGTGACAGTCATCTTTCCTAAGCATCCCCATGCCTCCACTGGTATCTCATCTAGACCAGCCACCTTTCCACTCTTCATTCTTTTCATAGATGCCCTCACTTCATCTTTTACTGATCACCTGGACTTCCTGATCACACATCCTTTCCACATCATCCAATCTTCTCTCTCTTTCATTTTCTACATTTATCAGTTCCTCAAAAATACTCCATCCACTTGCTCAACAAGATCTCCTCACTTGTCATCCTTTATAACTCTAACCTGTAGCACATCCTTCCCAAGCTCTGTCAAGTCAAGTCACCTTTATTTATATATCGCTTTAAAGAGAAAAGATTGCGTCAAAGCAACTGAACAACATTAATTAGGAAAATAGTGTGTCAATAATGCAAAATGACAGTGAAAGGCAGTTCATCATTGAATTCAGTGATGTCATCATCTCAGTACAGTTTAAATAGTATCTATGCAATAATTTGCAATCAAGTCAACGATATCGCTGTAAATGAAGTGTCCCCAACTACAAGCAAGCCAGAGGCAACAGCGGCAAGGAACCAAAACTCCATCGGTGACAGAATTGGAGAAAAAAACCTTGGGCATGAAACCAGGGCTTCAGTCAGGGGGCCAGTTCTTATTTGACCAGACGAAACCAGCAGTTCAATTCTAGGCTGCCCCCAGCAAAGTCAGATGGTGCAGAAGAATCATCTGTTTCCTGTGGTCTTGTCCCGGTGGTCCGTCGTCTGAGACAAGGTCTTTACAGGGGATCAGTCCGCTCTCTGCAGCTCTAGTTGGTCCTGGTCTCCGCCTGTCTTTCAGGGGCTGTAGAGGTCCTTTCGAGGTGCTGATCCACCATCTGGTCTGGATACGTACTGGATCCGGGTGACTGCAGTGACCCTCTGACTTGGATACAGACTGGATCTGGTGGCTACGGTGACCTCGGAAAGAGTAAGAGAGAAACAGACTAATATTAGCGTAGATGCCATTCTTCTAATGATGTAGAGTGTTGTCTGCCTCCCGAACAAATGTTTAGGTAGGTTATTCCAGAGTTTAGGCGCTAAATAGGAAAAGGATCTGCCGCCCGCAGTTGATTTTGTTATTCTAGGTATTATCAAATTGCCTGAGAATGCAGTGGACGTGGAGGATTATAATGTAACAAGAGCTCATTCAAATACTGAGGCGCTAAACCATTCAGGCTTATAAGTAATAAGCAAGATTTTAAAATCTATATGATGTTTGATAGGGAGCCAGTGCAGGCTAATGTGGTCATAATGTGGGCTAATGTGGTCATACTTCCTGGTTCTAGTTAGAACTCTAGCTGCTGCATTTTGGACTAACTGGAGTTTGTTTACTAAGCATGCAGAACAACCACCCAATAAAGCATTACAATAATCTAACCTTGAGGTCATAAACGCATGGGATAAACATTTCTGCATTTGACATTGAGAGCATAGCCTTAATTTAGGATATATTTTTGAGGTGAAAAGTGCAGTTTTACAAATGCTAGAAACGTGGATTTCTAAGGAAAGATTGCTGTCCAATAGCACACCTAGGTTCCTAACTGATGACAAAGAATTGATAGAGCAGCCATCAAGTCTTAGACAGCGTTCTAGGTTATTACATGCAGAGCTTTTAGGTCCTATAATTAACACCTCTGTTTTTTCAGAATTTAGCAGTAAGAGAATTACTCGTCATCAAGTTTTTTTATTTTGCGACTATGCATTCCATTAGCTTTTTACAAATTGGTTATGTGTTCACCATGCCGCGAAGAAATATAGAGCTGAGTATCATCAGCATAACAGTGAAGCTAACACCAAGATTCCTGATGATATCTCCTAAGGGTAACATGTAAAGCGTGAAGAGTAGATGATTTAACAAGTTTATACCATTCTTCCTCTCCTATAGTAGAGAATGAGTTAAACTGTTCCTAAAGGGATCTATAGTGTACTGTCTGATGTGATACTGTAGCTGACGGCTGCATAGTTACAATTTTATCTCTAATAGTATCGCTTTTAGAAGTAAAGTAGTTTATAAAGTCATTACTGCTGTGATGTTGGGAAATGTCAACACTTGTTGATGCCTAATTTTTTGTTAATTTAGCCACTCTATTGAATAAATACCTGGGGTTATGTTTGTTTTCTTCTAAAAGAGACGAAAAGTAATCATAAGATCTAGCAGTTTTTAATGAGCTTTTCTGTACTTCCATACAGCTTACAATACATACCTAGGTGGCAGTGCCAGAATTAGCTTTTGTCCACCGGCATGGGCGCCGCCGCCGCCCCGCATCTGCAAAGTGTATTTGCAGCTTTTAACCCGACTGAGTGGCGCTTTAACCACAAGTTATCAAAAACTCAAAGCTCATTTTCGCAAATAGCCGTCAGCTTTGCCTTGCACAATGTGTTACATTTGATGGCTACAGTCAGGGAAAATGAAAGAAAAACACTGTAGTTAAAATATTTATAATTCACAGATGAAAATGTAGCACTTATGAAGTTATGTGCATTTCTTAGAACGAATTCAAGCAGGATAAATATCAAGCCTATGAGGCTGAGCTTATATTTTCTCTAATGCTGGGTACACACCAAAAGATAATTGGGCTGATCTTGGGCCGATTTCCCCCCCTTCCGACATTCCTAGCTATGTCCCGATTATCTGATGGTTCTATAGATTATTTTAATCAGATTTTCCCTTGGTGTGAGGTGTGTTACGAGTGTCCGAACCTGATCGGAAGAATGTCAGAGCCACCCCGATCGCGAATCGTAAATATTCAACATGTTTAATATTTACGTTTAGAAATCCTGATGTGTGGGGGGAACCCCGAGGACAAACTAGAGCACGCTCTGGAGATTATCACGTGAAACGAAACCATATCCAATCAGAAAGTGAGATGATGGAGACGGAAGCAGTCATGGCGCAGCACAAAGTGAAACTGATGTGGGCAGCAGATATGGAGGATCAGCTTGTTGATTTGTGGCAACAGCAACAAATGGTTTATACTACGTGTCGAGTATAAACATCATTCCAAACACTATCATTGCAATTTCTTCCTGCATATCGTCCGCCATGCTATTCTGAAGTCTCGCGAGATTTCCTGTGTTCACAGTAGGGGATATGCCGGTATCAAATTTTCCTGTTGCGATTAATTGATAATATTTTGTCACGGTATGTGTATTATTACGGTATTGAAATTAAGTTTTAAAAAAGTGGTCATAATACAGTATTACAGGTTAAATAACTTTTTATAACAAAAATAACTAATAACATTTGAATACAATAAAGCAATACAAAAAATATATTTAAAATAAAAGTTTTACACTGATTAAAGTGCAAAAGAACTTTAAAAGACCCCATAGGTATCACTTTACATTAAGGACTCATTAGTTAACCTTAGTTAATGCAATTAAAATTCACAATGAGCACATAGCTAGCTACATTTGCACTAAGGAAGTTATTAATCTTTGTTAAAAAAATTCAAGTCTTAGCTTATGTTAGCTCATTTAATAGCAAAGTTGCAACTTTCGAACTTTTTAACAATGTGTTATTAAATATTGGAATACCTAAGATTAATGAATGTTCAGAAGAATTTTTCATTGGCCCAGTTTGTTAAACTAATGAAGCCCTAATGTAAAAAGTGTTAATGAAACAATAAAGAATCAAAACACTTTCAGACAATATCTAGGGCATGTTGTAGTCCAGATTAAAATGGAAAAAAAAGTATGGAAATATATAAATATATATTTTATATTATGTAAATGTTTAGAAAAGTATCAGCTGCTTTTATTTATGGGGTTTCCAGGGTAAGGGCTGCATTTTCTGCAGTTTAGCGCCATTCTGCTGTCAGAGAGTGAATGTGCTTTCATTCAGCGCGTCTCACGTATTCCTCCATGTGCTTCTCATGCCTGCTTGTTTACATCAGAGCACACACGCTTCTTTAAAGCAGCATACAGCGGTGTTGTGCATTTTGACCACTTGATGGGAAAAGTATACTTAAAATGCATTCCAAATTCAGAATAATTTGTAATATATAATTATTCTCTGTATTTAGAAGTGCCCACGATAACAATACAGTACCCCGATCATTACCGCGATATATCACATTACCGAATATCGGCACATGCTATGTTCACAGTCGAGACTCTGGTTGAAAAATCTGTTCATGTGTGGTGTGCTGTCTTGTTACATCATGGCACACCACACACTATATGAGCAAACACGGTTAAATCTAGGATTTTTTTATCCTCATGTTTGTGGTCTATCACATTGTGAAAATCTTATAAGATGTAAAAAAAATCTTTTGTGTGTACCCAGCATAAGCTACACAGTATTACACACCATATTTTAGATTTTAAGCATTTAACAGGTGTGCAGTATTATTTATTAATATGAATTATGTGTTATATATTATCCTAACAAAATGGTGGTTTACTTTTCATCAGAGCATTAAAAAGTGGTAGCCTATTTTAGTGGAGCTACGCAACATACCATAGATTTATATGCAAAATGTCAATATTTTCACATATTAGACCTATATTTGTCACAAGTATATTTTTAAATTTCATATTGTAAAATTCCTTTAACCTAAAACAACCTGCATTTTGTCACGTTACATACTTTGTTATTCGTTACCCTGTCCTTTATTTTGACAGAACTACTGGGGAAAAAGATATCTGTCTGTACACTGATTAACAAAAGTTGTTGCATGTTTTATGAATTATTTCCTTTATTTAGTAAAACACCTGAAGCACTGTATAATTTCACCTCCATAATTTAGGCCTAACTAAAACAAGACAAACAAATAAATTAAACCTGCATGATTTTAGCTAAATCATTGAAACTGAAAAGAATGGACGGATTACAGTTTTTTCTGAATTGCTAAAATACATTTCTTGAAACCATCAACTTATTTTCTCAAAACCTTAAATGTAAATCCTAACCTTCAAACTAAATTCACCTGAACCCCTGACTCTTCTGGCAAAACCAAACCATTGCCTCAAACCACCATTTCACCTGTGCTCAAAATAAAACAAAGCTTTTAAATCAAACACAACATAAGTCAATAATATACACACTACAGATCATTCATTAGACACATTATTAGAACACAGTTTCCAGTGCATGGAGTTACAAAAAAAAAAAAAAAAAAAAAAAAACAAAAAAAAAAAAAAACAAAAGTGTATTTCGTAAATATATTGCAATAAAAAACACACAAACAAAACAAAAAAGAAATAAGTTGAATATATTATATATCTATATATATATATATATATATATATATATATATATATATATATATATATCCCCTCTGCTATATATATATAATATATATATAAAGCTAATTCATGCATTCATGACCTCTAGACTGGACTCATTGTAAGGCACTGCAGGTGGTTGACGTTGCATCCTTTAATAAACAAGCTACAGGTAGTCCAAAATGCAGTGGCTAGAGTCCTTACCAGGTCAAGAAAATATGATCATATTACCCCAATTGAACAGTCTCTGCACTGGGTCTGTTTAAGTTACAAAATATTAATACTTACTTTTAAGGCCCATAATGGTTTGGCTCCTGTGAATCTATTAGGGGTTGCACGACTACTGATTTCTGCCAGTCGATTACTTATTTAAAAAATACTCGAGTTACTCGACTACTCGTGGTTCATGCTACTGTAAATGAATAGATATTAAATAGTTTATCAATAAACGTTTATTAATTAACTATTAATTAATAGCCTAATGCATTACATAACATACGTAAACTGTCAAAACTTTATAATTATGACAATACATATTTAAATTTTCATGTAACCAGTATTTTGTATCTGTAACAGTCACAAAAATTATTAGTATCTGTTTTCGGATAAAACCATGTGTCGTACAGTTACTTGATAAGACCGTTATGACTATCTTTTTTTCCCGTAGTTATCACTGAACAAATATGCTGCGTTAAAGTAAATTAAATGTTAATTAAAAAAAAAATAATAATCATATAAGCAGAGATGTCATGACAAACGTTTAGTGATCATTTGAACGCGACTGAATGAATTAATTCAAGGCGCACCATTTTTATTACGCAGAATTTTCTAAGCGAGTCTTTTTTGAACTTACTAAAACAAATGTGCATGTGCCACCCAAACCAGCAAAAGATAAAAGAAGCAAACATAGAAAATGTATCTGCATCTAAGTCGATTATTAGCCTACTTTTAAGAGAGAACTGGTTTGGTTTTGGAGAGATTGAGGCACGCAACGCGGCTGTTTGATTAGTGAGCGCGCTGTTTATTCCATTCATTCATGTATCATTTCGTAGCCTGGTTTAAATTATTGCCTTTTAAATATATACAAATAATAGGCCGTGTATGATGTATTATTATAGGTGATATTACTCTTGCCAATCTCTGATTTCTGAGAGATGCATGGAGAGGGCAACATGCGGTGTCTGATTTGTTCTTAAAGTTTATATTCATTTCACTTCACACAGTCTATTGCGTGACTTTAGAGGTCTGTGTATAATATTCCGCTTATCCCCTGGCTCAAACTGTTATCTAGCAAACAGCAGAATGTCCAGCCTCAAACGAATATTCAGGCAGAATATTCCTTATCCGTTATTAGTTTTTAAGCCATTATCCGTGCCATTTCGGCTTCGGACACACCCCTAATTTTTAAATTAGATATTTTAATTTTACATGTAACATAGAGAAAGTGATAGATAGAAAGTAATGGCTACACGCAGTATTGTAATCCTACAATTTGCGTTGTAGGCAAACGGTGCATGCATTATGGTTAATGCATGATCGAGTAGTCGATTGTTTCCGACAGCGCCGACTAGTGGTTAAAGTAGTCAATCACTCGACTACTCGACTAGTCTGTGTAACCCCTAGAATCTATGTACTTATATTAGAAAAAGTCTAAATATATTTTAGCTATACTAGTGCTCTGAGAATCCAGGTTTTCATTGTTAAACAGTAGGGGATGCTATTACACATCTTCTGTACTGTAACGAAACAGTCCACTGAAGGCGAGTGTAGATGAACCCAAGTGCAGTTTATTTACAAAGGTGTAATCCAAAATCCAAACAATAATCCAAACAAGATACACAGACTTGACTAGAACAGACTTGGCGTGGCATGAACAGACTTGACTCACCCGACAGCAGGTTGCAACATTACGTTAATACACGACAAGAGACAATGGCAAAAACATGACTACTTATAGAAACTATGAGGGTAACATGACAAGAACAGACCAATCGGAACATGACACAAGGAACAAGAGGAAAACCAATGAGAACAAACAGAACTGATAATCACATGACCAGACAATAACCAATGAGAAACATGACACATACACAAAGCAGAGATACATGAGGGCAAGGGAAGCATGACACAAACAGCACAAATCAAACAATACAAAATAAAAGACATGAAAACATGAACATGAAAAAAAAAACCAAAACACAAACAGACATTACATGTACATAATTAAGTGAAGAAGAAACCAAAACAACAGATGCCTTCCACATGTATTCTAACATAATCATCAGACATATAGGTGCATATCAATAAATTAGAATGTCGTGGAAAAGTTAATTTATTTCAGTAATTCAACTCAAATTGTGAAACTTGTGCATTAAATAAATTCAATGCACACATGCTGAAGTAGTTTAAGTCTTTTGTTCTTTTAATTGTGATGATTTTGGCTCACATTTAACAAAAACCCACCAATCTCAACAAATTAGATAAGACCAATAAAAAAATATTTTTTATTGAATTGTTGGCCTTCTGGAAAGTATGTTCATTTGCTGTATATGTACTCAATACTTGGTAGGGCTCCTTTTGCTTTAATAGCGTGGCATGGAGGTGATCAGTTTGTGGCACTGCTGAGGTGGTATGGAAGCCCAGGTTTCTTGACAGTGTCCTTCAGCTCATCTGCATTTTTTTGGTCTCTTGTTTCTCATTTTCCTCTTGACAATACCTCATTGATTCTCTCTGGGGTTCAGGTCTGGTGAGTTTGCTGGCCAGTCAAGCACACCTACACCATGGTCATTTAATCAACTTTTGGTACTTTTAGCAGTGTGGGCAGGTGCCAAATCCTGCTGGAAAATGAAATCAGCATCTTCAAAAAGCTGGTCAGCAGAAGGAAGCATGAAGTGCTCCAAAATTACTTGGTAAACGGGGTTCAGTGACTTTGGTTTTCAAAAAAACGCAATGAACCAACACCAGCAGATGACATTGTACGCCAAATCATCACAGACCGTGGAAACTTAACACTGGACTTCAAGCAACTTGGGCTATGAGCTTCTCCAGACTCTAGGACCTTGGTTTCCAAATGAAATACAAAACTTGCTCTCATCTGAAAAGAGGACTTTGGACCACTGCGCAACAGTCCAGTTCTTCTTCTCCTTAGCCCAGACGCCTCTGACATTGTCTGTGGTTCAGGAGTGGCTTAACAAGAGGAATACGACAACTGTAGCCAAATTCCTTGACACGTCTGTGTGTGGTTGCTCTTGAAGCCTTGACCCCAGCCTCAGTCCATTCCTTGTGAAGTTCACTCAAATTCTTGAATCGATTTTGCTTGACAATCCTCATAAGACTGCGGTCTCTCTCGGTTGGTTGTGCATCTTTTTCTTCCACACTTTTTCCTTCCAGTCAACGTTCTGTTAACCTGCTTGGATACAACACTATGTGAACAGCCAGCTTCTTTGGGCAATGAATGTTTGTGGCTTACCCTCCTTGTGAAGGGTGTCAGTGATTGTCTTATGGACAACTGTCAGATCAGCAGTCTTCCCCATGATTGTGTAGTCTAGTGAACCAAATGAGAGACCATTTTGAAGGCTCAGGAAACCTTTGCGGGTGGTTTGAGTTGATTAGCTGATTGGCATGTCACCATATTCTAATTTGTTGAGATTGGTGGAATTGGCGGGTTTTTGTTAAATGTGAGCCAAAATCATCACAAATAAAATAACCAAAGACTTAAAACTACTTCATTCTGTGTGCATTGAATTTATTGAGATGCACCTGTAAAACAGCATCAAAAATGTGTAGCGTTATGGAATAAAATGTTGACCAATGAAGAGCTAATAATGACTGTCAAGCTTTGGGGTGTTTGATCGACTCCATCTATGTTTTGATTATCATTCTGAATCCAATTAATAGTCTTATTTCTGCTTTTTGTTCAAAATGTTGTTTGTTTGTTTGTTTTCTTTTATTTTTTTTATTAATAAAATCTTACCCGCATTCAAGTGTTTTATAAAAAAAAAAAAAAAGAATGCCTGAAGCTAGAATAAATGTTTTTGTTTGCAAGCAGATACCCCGTTCTTTTTATGTTTTGTATGTTCAGATATTCATATAACAAAATATATACAAATTATTACTTAAATAAGGACAGAGTAGTATACTTAAAGTATTATGTAATGTTCATTTAAAGAAAACTTATGAGTATATTTGCAGTATAACACTTCTAAACTAATAGTTTACTGAGACTATACTTCAAAGTGTACTAAAAAAATGCTACAAATATTTAATATATAAACACAATCAGTATACCTATAAGTTCACCTTTTAGTATAGTTGCCGTACAAACTAAAAAACATTGATGTAAATTAGTTGCTTACTTAAAGTTTACTAATGTTATACTTAAAGTATACTTTAAAGTATACTTTTATATACTAGAAAGTGGGCCAATTTAGTCCCAAGGAGTATTAAAATAGTACACTTACAAGTATACTATTAGTACACTGATATTTGTATACTTTCTACATAAAGTATACTTAAAAATATACTTCAACTTTACTTAAGTATACTTAATAAAATAACCTTGAAGTATACTACTTTTTGGTAAGTGTGATAAGCTATTACTAAATATATTGTAGACACTTTCATTTTCTGTAAAGCTGCTTTGCAAAGATTTGAATCGTGAAAAGCGCTATACAAATTGTATAACAAGAACTCATTTACTTTTTGTTGTTTTATTGCATCTTGAGCTCCCTCTACAGGACAGCTGTTGATCTGCACGTGTCATCTTTACTTTCCAGTTTACATATATTGTAACATTCAAGAATCAATTCTAACAATGCAAAAAAAAAAAAAAAAAAAAAACAAAAAAAAAAATCAATTAAGGATGATTAAAAATATTTAAGGATGATTAAGTTTTTAATTATAGTTATTTTACAAAATTAGCTATTTGCAAAATATAGCTTAATAATACAGAAGTGCACATACAGTTCCATCTACTGGTGTCTATTGATTTTCTGAGAGCAACTAAAATTACATAATAAACACTATTATAAGATGATCATTTTTCCTTGCAGGATGCATTAGAAGCATCACTCTTCTGATACCACATCTTTTGGAAGACACATTTCATCAGGAAACATTCTCCACGAGAGATTAGCATCTTTTGTCAGCCCCTTCTCCTTCAGTATCTGCTCTAACTGAAGGACAGAAACAGACTTTTATTACTTAATACTCTCTGTAAATTTATCATTATTGTTAAATAGTATATTTAGCTACATTAAACTTACCTAGCCAAAAAGCATATTATTCACTGCAGGATCATTCACATTTTTACTTGATTTTACCTCCAGTCTCACCATCTGTCTCTTTTTCTCTGTAAGAGACACAAACAGGCTAGCTCAGGCTCAGGCATTTTTGATTCATGTATTTGAATTGCATATAAAATGTCTATACATTTTGACTACAAATTTTTAAACTAATAAACATGAACTAATAAACTTAATGTGATGCATATTTATCAGTAATTCAGAAATGAAACCGATCAGATTTCTGCAGTAGTGCAAATAAACGGAGTGTGTTTTTACCAGCATTATATCAGCAATAAATATAACTTTATAGTTATATTATATTATAATATAAATGTATATTTATCATTTTTATTTCATGTGCCATCAAATAAAATATCTTGGAGCCTATGTGATAAAACTCCTAGTTTTGTAAGATCGATCTTTTTGATCCGT
This sequence comes from Cyprinus carpio, assembly GCF_018340385.1. Classification (NCBI taxonomy): domain Eukaryota; kingdom Metazoa; phylum Chordata; class Actinopteri; order Cypriniformes; family Cyprinidae; genus Cyprinus; species Cyprinus carpio. Next base: position 23,905,648 of record NC_056616.1, on the reverse strand, counting down.
GAATAAAACTTCCCTAGACCTTCCCTTATGAAAAATTAACCACGGTTTTATCTACAAATAAAAACCAATTGGTTAATATAATTCAAACCATGTTAAACGCACAGATTGACCATGGTATTTTTAGTAAAACTGCGGTTATACAAATAGTGATCAATACAAATAAAGATGACTCTGAACACTTTTACTATAATAAAACCATAGTTCATTTTCGCAAGGGATTACATAGACATCCAATTATCACAAGCTTTGTGTTTTGTTCCTTACCATAAAAAAGCCTCATCTTAATAATTTTGTGGGATTTTTTCATCAGGAAATGCAAACAAATACATGTCTCTTATAGGCACCTCAGTTCATACGCGATCATTTCTTCCTGTTTGCTAGTTATTGTATGAAATAAACATGAATGAACCTCTCATGTCTTATAATCGCTCAGTTAGTGTCTCAACCACAAAAATATGTAAATTAAAAAGCTTGCAGACAGTACGTCTCTTAGCATTAAGCCTACTTTTTTTCAGGTCCGCCGTGCAGATCAATTAAACTGAAACTATAAAGTGAAATGGTTTGATATGTACTGTACTCTACCTGCTGCTAACAACTCACCAGTGTAGCACATAAATGGTAATTCTTTTGGACACTCCCAATCGTTCCAGTATCCAGTAGTAGTCATGCACACACAGTGCTGGATGCCAGCATAATTGTTTGGTTGTGAAGGTAGCCATGGTCTGAACAGCGATATGCTCCCATCGGACCAGACCCAGGGAGCAGAGCCACTCTTCCGATAGAGTCCAATCCAAAAATCATCTTTAAAACCACTGGGTAAAGATTTTAACAGCTTAGTGAGGTCCGTCTGGTCATTAATGGTGGCGAGATCAGTGTGATGCTGTCTGCAGTACGTCAGAGCATCAGTCCAGTTCATTTTCTCAGACACCAAGTAAAACACATAAGAGTTCACACTGGCACTCAGAGCTGTGGGAGACACATTAACCCATTTATGACATGCATTTTGTAATATTTAAATGACAAATTCAGAATACATTGGCTTAAAATATAAAAGTTGCCAAATTTTCTTAAGATAAACCATGCAATCGCATCTAAAACACCGGGGTTTTCCAAATGGAAATTCATATGGAAATTATTGAAGCCCATTTCTGGAATAAAAATAAAAAATAAAAAGAAGGTAGAATAATTGCACAAATTTAGACTTTTCTCCCTCACATTCCGCAGATTTAGTTTATTTTTTTAATTTTTTTATTTATTTTTTATTGGAATTTGCAGAATTGCAAGAAATAAATTCTTGCAATTCGGAGTTCACCTCACTTTTTAATATATTTTTTTTATTGTTATTTTTCTTTATCAGAATTGCTTGAAAAAAAAGCTTGTGGATTGGTGTCCTCAGTGTCTGAGAGCTTCTCTTTATTTTCACATTTTGATAATTCCATGCATTTTTGTGGGCAGTTTACAGAATTACAGCAGTTTTTTCAGGCAAAATAATATATTGATGGTTTGAACATTTAAAAAGTGAAGAATTTAAGATTTAATTTTTTTTTTTTTTTTTAAATAATTTATTTGTTTATTTGCATGTAATGTAATCATTAACCATTTAACATGTTCAGTTACTGAAATATTAACTTAAAATCTCAGGGGGACTTCACGTAAATATTTTTACATTTTAATGGATTTGGCTGACTGAAAATTTGATAACTGCTGGTGTAACCCATTTATTAATTTTCTTAAACTTCACAGTTCTACACAAAAATATAAGATGCAGGTTCAACATTTTTAGAAAAAGGAACATTTCCAAGAGCACTGAAACTCACCTGATAACAGCACAAAGATCAAATCAATCCTCATGATGAAGACGCAAACAAATAATCATACAGATGCACAAATTTCCAACTGCTCTTTTTCAGAGACAAGAAAGTTTGTGTGGAATCATTCCACTGCTGCTTTATTTATTCTCCATGCTTGTTGACGTGCATATTTTTACATTGAAAATAACATTCAAAGAGAGTCAGCAAAGATTTCCATGATACCTCAAGTTACATCAACAGATAAGCTTATGCTTTCACTCTGTGTCTGCCCAAGAATAACCCTTCAGCCACCAAACGCACATATGCTAAACACAATAGAGTAAAAATACCTTCAGGATAAAAAAATAACTAGGTGTTACCTGATTTTTAGAAATGTCCTAATGAAAATCAGACAGTGTTTTAAAAATTAACAGAGCTGCAAAACCAGTGTATTTTAAAAGCCAACACAATCACATTCATTTTTATATTTTGTTTCCATTTTGGTATGATCTGCTTATATGCCCCTGTGAAGTTATGTGTAGGGGTGGGCCTTCATCCTTACATTTTCCCCCCAAAAACATAAGTTTTACAAAATTGCACCGCAAAATATTTGTGTTTAGCAAATTAAAGCCTCACAGATGTCCTCACGTCTCTCACTTTATTAAGAGGACTATAAATATAATGGCAAATTTTTCAATGCAATAGGGTAATAATCAATCTACTTGAATCACTGCTAGCACCTTTAATTATTTAAGCCAGTATGGTCCACAACTGGGGCAAGTTCAAGCTCAACCCAGTGTGCACCGTTTTACTACGGTTTCCGGTTTGAACGACATGTTTCCTGGAAACGGGGTGCAACGGGGTTTGAGGTTTATTTGCATTATAGGCAAAATAAATTAATTAATAAGAGCACAATTATAGATTTGGAACTTCTTTAAGTCTGTCTAAATATCATTTAGTAATTGCAATGTCTTCTGATCCATATCCTTTCCTTAGAAAGGAATGCTAGAAACTGATTAATGTAACACAAAAATACTATGCATATTTATATATTTTGCTATTGTATTGTGGAGTGACACTTTCATAAACTTTTCTATATTCCTCTGATTATATAATGGTAAATATTACAATAACAACAATGATCAGCAATAATGATAAGCCTAATATTCACAATAAAAATAATAAGTTCATATAGATCCTAGCACAGTCTCGGAGGTAAGAAGTGGATTATTCTTCACCAAGACAAATGTATCTTACAAGACAAATGTTGGATCACAATAATTAGGAACCACAGTTTCCACAAATCTGTTCACTTGATTGGGATGTTCTCTTTTTATTCTGGACGGCAAGGCATTGATTGTAACATCAAGCCTATTTTGCAGTATTAAACAAATATTTATACCGATCATATCAGGCTCCGAATATTCTTCAAAAAGAACACAAAGAATGGCCTTCTCACATGCCATATTTGCAACGCTTGGGTCATCAGAACAACCACCTCAACCCACCAAAAAATACTTTTAAAAAATATTTTCCACGCTGAACGCAGCCCTGGTCTATTTTACAGAGGGGACTACAAGTACAGGCTAACACACCAGTTAAAAGCTTTCAGTAAAACAGAGGTGATACCAGTACATGATAATAAAAAGCTTTGGGACTTGTAACCTTGTAATTTAATTATTTCTCTAACACGAATCCTGGATTCCCGGCAGTTGGATGGTGAATTAGGTTGGTATTTTCTTTTTGTATTTACAAATAATAATAATAATAATAATAATAATAATAATAATAATAATAATTAAAAAAGTAAATAAAAAAAATCTGTTGTAAAATGAATTTTCCTCCCTTACCATTTTTACTCAATCTCTTTATTAAAGATCAATTTAACAAATTGTTAATTGCAATTCATAACTTTGTAAGTGAATTAACTTGCCCAGACTCAATGAAATACCAAAGTACAAATGTTTAAGATAAAAAGAATAACAAAGATTTATTTGTGTATTAATGTAATAACTAAGAGTAAATGAAGAAACCCAGGAACCACCCTTTTTAAGAAAGCATGTAAAACAGTTTCTCCCTGAAGTCGCTTCTTTTCTTTTAAATAAAAATATAAACCTCTTTTGAAGTCTCAGAACAGTTCTTGTTCTTTCACACTTAGCCTTAGCTTTGTTCCTGTTTTAGAATACTATAACTCAATCAAGATATATAATGTCAGTTTAGACCCTGTATAAGTCACCTACTGTCTCAGTTATGTTCATACAAACCACTAGGGGGACATATGTAGCTCACCCTTTATTAAATAAAAACAGGAAGTAGTACCTGTGATTTTCTAATGATCCTGAAGACACTGATTAGCATGCTCAGGTGTGTTTGATCAGGGTTGGAGCTAAACTCTGCAGTGCACTGGCCCTCGAGGGTAAGATTTGAATAACCCTGGACTATGGCCTTACTATATTGCTGAAGCAACTCCTTGGGTGTTTTTGGAATGATATCTTTACGATGACCAGACATCCAAGTTTATGACATCATCATCAGCCCCAGGGCTGGATTGGTAATAGGGCATACCGGGCATTTTCCTGGTGGGCCGATGCACCTAAGGGGCTGACAGATGAAGTTTTTTTTTGTTTTGTTTGTTTTTTTGCCAAGGACCATCACACATGGACAGCGAGCGGCCAGTGGCCCATTGGTTTGTCTCCTGTATTGACAGGGTAAACATCCAATCACAATGTGCTATAAACAGAGCGATGAAGTATTTTGCTCCGCCTATATAAATATTGCATCACCCCAACTTCTTCCTCGTTGGCTTTTCCCATGTTTTCTCAGCAGCTTTATTAAGAACAGGCTTGCTCTGTGGTGAATGACGTGGGCCAAAGAGCCAGGCAGGAGAAGAAGAAGAGAGTAGTTGAATTGGTAAAGTGCTTGATAGGGACTCGCAACGGAGGCAGGGGTCTAATCTATCCTAATGTGTGCACGCGCCATGAGTGTAGAATACGTAAACACTTTTTAATAAAATGTAAATTAATCATTTTTTGGTCAAGTGTGTTCATAGAGGTTTCCATGGGCCAATGCGAATAAAACTAGATTTAAAAAAAAAAAAAAGACATGATATTGTCGGACCTGACGTTTGGTTCTTATCAAAACAAGATGTGGTATGCATGGCTGTACCCAGGCTTTGGAGGGATGACCATGTTTAAATCATACCCTATTTATTGCATAAATTTTTTTTAATACTTTACTATATTTAAGGGTGGATAATTTTATCAGTTGTTTATTGCAACAATACATAACTACAATAACTTTGTCTAGTGCGCTTATGAAAGTTTATAGCATGATTTTTGAAAATGTAACTATTTTTTTTGCGTATTTCATTTCATTCTGTAACCTGGTTGTTCAACAGATCTGTGTGTACTAGTGTTAAATGCTACTGTTTTTAACAGCGTTGATAACATTTATGACAAGATAATATAATGATCATTTTTGCGTTTCCCTTACCAAATGTCTTATCCTGTCAGCAAAAATCTCTCCATGGGCTTTTTTAATGTTTTTTGTGCGATGCAGTGTTGCCAGATATTGACACTAAAACAAACAAAAAACTGAAAATAAATAAAAATGAACCGAAATTATTTCCAATCTTTTGCAATAGTCAGCTATTACTGACTCTAAACTGAAAGTTTCTACTTTATTAACTTTCTAAAGTGTTAAATTATGTGGAAAAGACAAGTCCAAAAAACACTTATAATAGCTGGATCTGGCAACACAGAAGCTGCACCCGTTCATATGAGGAGGCATTCATATGAGGAGTTTAACAGGAGAAGTCTTGGCCTAATGGTTAGAGAGTTGGACTTGCAATCCAAAAGGTTGCGAGTTCAAGTCTCAAGCCGGGAGGAATTGTAGGTGAGGGGAGTGAATGTACAGAGCTCTCTCCACCCTCAGTACCACGACCAAGGCACCGAACCCCCCAACTGCTCCCCGGGAGCCGCAGCATAAATGGCTGCCTACTGCTCTGGGTGTGTGTTCACTACTGTGTGTGTGCACTTGGCTGTATGTCACAACACTTTCACTTTCAAACCTTAGGGTTAGGAGTCAAACTGTTTAACCATTAGGCCACGACTTCCCCAGATTGGTGGATGATAGAAATTAATACTTTTATTTAGCAACGATGCTTTAAATTGATCAAAAGTGACGATGAAGACAAAATAATGTTACAAAAACATTATATTTCAGATCAATGCTATTCTTCTGAACTTTCTGTTCATCAACGAAACCTGAAAAAATTATACTCAGCTGTTTTCAACAATGTTTTTTGAGCAGCAAATCAGAATATTTGAGTGATTTCTGAAGGATCATGTGACTGGAGTAATGAAGCAAAAAAATCTGTTTTGAAATTGTAGGAATAAATTACAATTTAAAATATATTCAAATAGAAATAAAAATATTTCACAATATTACTGATTTTGAGGTATTTTGGATCAAATAAATGCAGGCTTGGTGAGCAGAAGAGAATTCTTAAAAAAAAAAAAATCTTACTGTTTCAAAAACTTTTGACTGGTATAGTGTGTGTGGGTGTGTATATATATATATTATATATATATATATATATATATATTATTATATATATATATATATATATATATATATATATATATATCTATATATATATATATATATGTATGTATGTATGTATGTATATAGATTTTTTCAACGCGGTCTGTTTTTTTTTTAGCATTTTTTAGCATGTTTATTATTTGTTTGTGTTGTGAGTATTTGTAGAGCTGTTGTCAAATTGATGAAAATGTTTTCTTAATTTGCAGGTGTTTTTGTCATTTGCAGCATGTTTAGCTCTCTGGGCCACCGTAGCAGGTCCTGTTGGGGTATGGGTGGTGTTTGTTTTTGGTGCTAAAGAATCAGGTCAAGGCAGACGCAGGCTGAAGCACAATAATAATCTAACCAGTACTTTACCCACGTTCTCACTACACGCTGTTCTGTTGTCAATAAACACACATGACGATGTTTACATTCTCTCTGTGTGTATGTGCTACGACTCCTGACCCCGGGGTCCTATGAGGAGCTGTTAGCTGCCTCAATTGTGCCTGTAGCGGTAACCATAGTGATCAAATACAGGTGCATCTCAAAAAATGTGAATGTCATGGAAAAGTTCTTTATTTTTTGTCATTTAATTCAAAAGCAAACTTTCTTATATTCTAGATTCATTGCACACAAACTAAAATATTTCAAGAGTTTTTTGTTTTAATTCTGATGGTTATGACTTACAGCTTAGAAAAATAAAAAATTCAGTACCTCAAAAAATTTGAATATTTTTCTCAAAGATCAATCAAAAAAAGATTTACAAAACAGAAATGTTCAAGATCTCCAAAGTAGGTTTAATTATGCACTCAAAACTTGGTTGGGGCTTCAATGCGGCATGGTATGGAGACGATAAGCCTGTGGCAATGCTGAGGCATTATTGAAGCCCAGGTTTCTTTGATAGCTGCCTTCGGCTCCCCTGTATGGTTTGTCAGATGTTACTTATCTTCCTCTTCACAATACCCTATAGATTCTCTGTGAGGTTCAGGTCAGGAGAGTTGGCTGGCCAATCAAGCACAGTAATATCATTGGAAGTGGTTTTGGCACTGTGGGCAGGTGCTAAAGTCCTGCTGCAAAATGAAATCAACATCTCCATAAAGCTTGTCAGCAGATGTAAGCATAAAATGCTCCAAAATCTCCTGATAGATGGCTGCACTAACTTTGGACTTGATAAAACACAATGAACCAACACCAGCAGATGAAATGGTACCCAAATCATCTCTGACTCCAGAGACTTTGGATTCTCTGCGCTCTCCAGTCTTCCTCCAGACTCCAGACCTTGATTTCCAAATGAAATGCAAATTTACTTTAATCTGAAAAGAGGACTGTGGACCACTGAGCAACAGTCCAGTTCTTTTTCTCCTTACCCCAGTTGAAATGCTTCTGTTGTTTGTTTGTTTTTCTGGTTCAGGAGTGGCTACGTTCTAGGAATGTGACAGCTGTAGCTCTTTTCCTGAAGATATCTGAGTGTGGTGACTCTTGATGCGCTGACTCTGGCTTCAGTCCACTCCTTGTGAAGCTCTCCCAAGTTCTTGAATCGGCTTTTCCTGAAAAATCTTCCCAAGGCTGTGGCCTTCCGTGTTGCTTGTGCACCTTTTCCTACCACACGTTTTGCTTCCAGTCAACTTTCTATGAATATATTTTGATACAACATTCTTTGAACAGTCAGCCCTTTCAGCAATGACCTTCTGTGGCTTACCCTCCTCGTGAAGGGTGTCAATGATCATCTTCTGGACAACTGTCAAGTCAGTAGTCCTTTCCCATAATTATGGTTGCATGTTTCTAAACAGCCCCAAAAGGTACCCAGTATTTATACTCAAAATTAATCAAACTAATCAAGCTCAAAATGGAATATTCAAATTTTTTGAGATACTGAATTTTTAATTTTCCTTGAAATATCTATATGACTGAGCTGGTGATTTTTCAGGACTGAAAAAAAATATGACTGCTGGACAGCTTGGTCCCCCTCAGTTAAAAAAAATCCCATCTGCGTCCCTGCTTGGCTAGTCCTTCTGACATTTGCTGCAGGCTCTGATGTCTCTGTAGTGGTTTTAAACATGAAACAATTCATTTTGGGTAAATCTAACGGGCAGTCTTTGGTCTCATGAATCTATTAATTGTTTCAGGTCATATCTTTTGGGCTGAGCACAAAATTGTTTCATAATATATTTCTATGGTTTTAATTTTCGAAAGGGTTGTGTTGTTTGCTCCCTCTAAACATTATAAAATGATGTTTTATAACATTGTTTTGCTAAATTACTATTGTAACTTTACAGTAAATGATGATGTCCTTTTAGCATACAGTATTTTGAGTGATGATGGTAATTTAGTTCAGTTTAGTATACAGTACCATAATCCTCTGGCTGCTCCTGCTTAGAGCTGTTAGCAGTTTAATGCTTTACTAAGTAAACAAAGACAAAACTACATTAGCCTATTTACAGATGCAATTAACCTGCACTTGAAGTCCTGAACAGGTCAGTAGTTTTGCCTCTCTGACCCACTCCAATCTCTAGTCTGGTCACTTGCATTGATTACTCTGATCAAAACCTTTTGTTGGAGACGCGGAGTGCACAAGCGAGCCGAATCACCTTGCCAGTAAAGACTAACCGATTCATGATTTATTAGAGATTTGTTATCGAATATTGATCCACCAAATGCAGATTTAAATTAAAGTAACAAGCCTGGTTTGAAAAATGTAAGTAGAGAGTAAAGATATTTGTGTAAAAATGTAAGGAGTGAAAAGTAGTTAAAAAGTAGTCAAAAATAAGTTAAAGGTTAAGTACTGCTACCATAAAAATCTACTTAAGTACAGTAACAAAGTATTTGTACTTTGTTACTTCCATCTCTGAACACCACACATTACTATGATGATCTGGGTTCAAAAATTTTTTATCTCAAGTGGACTGCATTTTTGGCCATAGCCACAAAAAATATTTTTAACTCATCTCTACTCTTCTTGAAATAAATAGCTGATAATAAAGTCAGCCTTACAGTGTGGTGCTTAAAATGGAAGCTGATATACAGTAATGTGAAAAAGTGTTGACCCCCCTTCCTGATTTCTTTTTTTTTGCATTATTAATGCATGTTTGTCACACTTTAATGTTTCTGATCGTCAAAGATAACAAGTAAACACAACATGCAGTTTTTAAATTAAGGTTTTTATTAAGGGAAAACAAAATCCAAAACTAAATGGCCCTGTGTGAAGAAGTGTTTGTCCCCCCTGAGTTCAATTTCTCTAGCCACACCCAGGCCTGATTACTGCCACAACCTGTTCGCAAGCACAGAAATCTCTTAAATAGGAACCTGCCTGACAAGTGAAGTAGACCAAAAGATCCTCAAAAAGCTAGACATCATGCAGAGATCCAATGAAATTCATAAACAAATGAGAAGAAATTTAATTGAGATCTAGCAGTCCCTAGGAAAAGGTTGTAAATCCATTTCTAAAGCGTTTTTGGACTGCCGACGAACCACAGTGAGAGCCATTATTCACAAATTACAAAAACATGGACGGGTGGAGACACCATTCCCAGGAGTGGACCGGACACCCCGACCAAAATTAACCCCAAGAGCACAGCGGTCGACGCATCCTACAAGAGGTCACAAACGACCCCACAACAAGACATCCTAAGAACTGCAGGTGCTCACTTGCCGCAGGTAAGTCAGTGTGTCATGACTCCACATAAGAAAAAGACTGGGCAAAAATGGTCTTCATGGCAGAGTTCCAAGACCAAAAACACGCGTGCTGGATCAACCATAACACAGAAAGGCCTCATCGTCAGTTTTTTTTTTTTTTGACAGAAAACATCCTTTGATGTATCCCCAAGACGTTTTGGGAAAATACTCTGTGGCCTGAACTTTTTGGAAGTTGAATGTCCCATTACCATAAATTAAAATTAAAAAAAAAAAAACAACAAAACAAGAACACATCATACCCACAGTACAATATGATGTGGTAGTGGTGATGTTCTGGGGCTTGTTTTGGCTGCTTTAGGCACCTGTAAGACTTGCTGTGAAAACTGGAACCATGAATTTCTGATTAACCAAAAAAAGCCCTGAAGGAGAGATGTCCGGCCATCTGTTCATGACCTCATCTGAAGCAAACTTGGGTTCGGCACTCCAGGACAATGATCCCAACCACACCCGCAAGTCCACCTCTGAATGGCTGGAAGAAAAGCACAATTAAGACTTTGGAGTGGCCCCGAGGTCAAAGTCCTGACCTTAATCCTATTTAAATAATGTGGCATGACCTTAAAAAGGCAGTTTTTTTCATGGCGCCGAAAAACCCGCGCAATGTGGCTGAATTACATCTTGTTTTTTTTTTTTTTTTTTGGTTTTTTTATAATAGAGGGTGTACCAAAATGCATCTGCACGCTGCTGTCATAGACTCAAAGTTATCGACAAACGCTTGATTGCAGTTGTTGCGGTCTAAGGGGATGGACCCAACGCTTTTATTGAGGGTTAGTGGGCACACACTTTTTTCACACGGCCCCATGTAGTTTTTGGATTTTTGTTTTTCCTTAATAAGAAAACATTCATTTAAAGACTGTCCTGTTGTGTTCACTGATTATATTGTTACTATAATATTTTCAAGTAGTGGTGATTCCTATTAAACATTAAATGGTGACAACAATGCAAAAAATCAGTGAAAGGGGGGCAACAATTTATCAAACCACTGTAGCTGGTATTCTTGGTTTCTGCTTCTGCACAAGCCTTTAAATTAAATGAAAATGCCTTCCCTCTGAGCAAGCAATGGAAAAAAAAAGTATTCCACGTTCTGGTGGTTTACAAAAACGTAATTTCATTATGCACGAATACTTTTTAATTGCAAGATTGTATGGATTATGACGGACTAGTCACAGCACGCAGTGAAGCAAGATAATGTAGGGCTTTTGAAAGCAAAACGAGAGACTAAAACAAAAAGTTGGGCCTAAGATTATCCACTCACCTGCTTAGGGATAAAGACTGAAAATAATGGTCCAAACGCAATGCAATTTACCTTCTTTTTTTTTTTTTTTTTTTTTTTTTTTATCTCAGCCAAAAAATAAATAAAATTAAATGTGACAGAAGAGGGCTTTCATATAAGGTCTGGAACAGGAATCACTTCTGAATGGAACACACCCCATTTCCCACCAGCAGTATTTCACCATAGATTCAAACAAGCATTTCCCAAATACAAGACAAATCGGGATAATTGATGCTAGAAAATTCTGAATTTGAAACACGCACCCAACAACAACAACAATAGCAGTATGAACAATAATACCACTAATTGAGAGGACTGCTCACCCCCTTGCTTTAATCAGACGAACTTCTGTACGAGGTTTAATTTCAACACGGCAACGATGTTCCATTTTTAGTTACCTAACAAAATCAAGAAATATGCCTTTCATGTAGGTTTGCTAATTTAATACTTCTGTTCTTGTGTTGTCATACTTTACAAAAGAGTTAATTCAATTCGATTTGTCCATGAGATGCCAAGAATTTATGGGAAATACAATCACAAACAGCCAAATCAGGTATTTTAACCAAACCATGCCTTACCAATTGAGGCAAAGAGGTTTCAAACTTACTGGAATGTGGGAGGCCTAACAACAGAGTTGACGATACTAAATGCAAGGCTTTCAATACATAGAGCCTAGTCCAAAACAGTTCAGGGTCATAACCCCAGCAAACAACAATGGCAAGAGGCAGGCGAAAAGAGTAATCCACAAAACAAGCATAGCCCTAGGAATAGCTAGGATGGAAATATTTAATACTGCAGTGATTGTCAGTGTGTGTGTTCAAACTTTACAGTCCTCATGATTGAAAATGGGAGAGTCTTAGAGGATTTCCTAGGCATGGGTTATGGGGAAAAAAATGAGTCCGGTATGTGAGTTGGAAATTTATGGGATGGAATCACCTCTAAGCCCAGCTCACGGTACTCTCCTGCTGGTAATTGGAACACTTACATCCAAGAAAATGTTTGTTTTCAACATCCAGCAGAACTGCTTCTGTTTAGTGTTAATTGTTTGTAAACCGAGTTCCTTTTAAGGATTCTTACAATCAAAACATATTTACGCAAGTTTATGTCGGGAAGACAAAGGGCATCTTCAAAGAGGAAACCCCTCTGAAGAAATGCAAGATGAATGATCATTACCTGCACAGTTGACCAATGGAAAGTTTTGATGTTGACTGATTCAAGGCATCTGTGATTCTTATCTTTATATTCCAGGTTTAGGTCTCAATATGTAAGTAATTTCCATATGCAAAATTTGGTGTTTCTGTGTTACACTTTTTGACTTTGTAACAATGTGATTCATTCATTCATATGGCTCTGTGAAGCATGAAAATAGCCAGTAACTTCTAAATACCACTCCTATCCTATCTTTTAAAGTTCAACTATAACATTGGAGTTTGACACTTTTGTCGACATAGAAGAGAAGTTGTCTGCATTCCTCTGGCAAAGTTTTTGCCTCCACGTGTTTGTCCTGACAACAAAGTGACTTGTAACATTACAACAAATGAAAAATGTGGATGAATACAGTAGATCATTCCACCACAAGCCAAGACTTGCTTGTCACAGCTCGCTATATTAAACGTTGACATTGAGTATAGGAAAGGAAAGTTGTAACTCTAATGCTGACACACTGATTCAGAATGTCCTAGCCAAGAAGTCACAAAAGTCCCTTAAATTTGTCCGCACCTCCCTCACAACGGCACAGATTTGGGACAATAAAGTCCCAATCTAGGATGCAGTGAACGCAGATTGAGAAGTAAGCAAAAAGATAGAACTTTAACAAGCCAAGGTGAATCTACTAGAGGGGTTTTGACAAGCTTTGATAATAGATTTGAAGGAGTTAGGGGAAAGGCGTAATGGAAACACTACCTCTTGCATTAAATAAGTGATTTCTATGCTGATGATAACTACAGGAGCACAAAAAAAAAAAAAAAAAACTTTACGGTAGTCTGATATTGCGGTCCTGCTCTGCTGACGGAGGTAGAGGTTTCGTGCGAGGTACGAGCGTTTTTATGTAATACTGTGGTAATCATTCTGTGGCCAACCCATTGTGTTGTAGGGTTGTGTTATATTATTATTATTGTTTTATATTGACCTTTATCTCAAATTACGACTTCTAGAAACGACATAAATAATAATCACTAAGAACAGTACTTATACACATTAAGGTTTTCCAAAAGTAAGAATAAACCTATGACTTTATTTTTTAATTTGTAATTTTTACATTTTTAAATTTTCAGTCACTGAATATAAAAGTGAGCCATCCGATTTTTAAAATCACTTGCTATGACCTCTACTAAAAAGTGCGTATCATGAAATTCTTGCCAAAAAAAAAAAAAAAAACCCTTACTGAAAGAAAAATTGTACATATATCATAATTAAATAAATTACGTTACACCATTTCGTCTCCGGGTCTGAAAAATCTTGCAATTTGATTTGGAATTTCTTTATATTTACACAGGTTACTAATGCGCCCAAATGCGCCGTTAATTCCCGACACAAAAATATATAGTGTATTTTATACAAATATAAGTGTGTAACGTGACAAAAAACAAATTAAGGGTTACATGTGCTCTATTCATTTGAGGCCACAGAAGCAAAGCAGCATAATGATTTACATAATAACAAAGATTACCAATGTTCGTGAATAGAAAATATTAAAAACCGTTATGTGCACTACAAAGGCCTATTCTGTGAATGTACTAACACAGCCAAAACAGGTCGGAGATACGGTTTTATAGAATAAAAAAACAAAAAAATCCTGTTTTAACGCAAGTCGTAAGTAAATCAAGACTTAGTAGCAAGTTCTTCTTGTCAAAATCAATAATAATAAAAAAAAAAAAAACCCACGTTGGAATCAACTTGTTACATAACATCGCGTGTACAGAACTCTCAAAATTAGGCTTACTAACAGGGTCAGCTTCAATCTTGCCAAAAACTCCATCATAAAAAATTATTACTACACTGCCCAAGTTAATCTCTTACCAATGACTCCGTCTATATTTTTTTATGCGGCATTCTGGAGGGCTTTGCATGTTACCCCGCTCTGTGTTATTATTCCAGCTAAGATGTTCAAATTAATGCTGCAGTACTTGCCGACTTTGCCACAGGGAAAAGTGTGTGGTGCCTGCTCAGAGCTGTTGTGTGGCGGTAAGTATGTTTCCATGTCAAGACCGTCCGATTTTTATAAATATGAATGTGCCCTGTGGGCTTTAGCGTCCGCACACTCTAGAGATACATAATCGGTGCATGACGCACATGTTATAAATGAGGCCACCTGGTGTGGGGGAGCAAAGTGAAAGATGTTTGTCCGTGGGAAAACTGTGGAACTCCAGCTGAAAACTGAAGCTTCATGCTGGGGAGCATTGTTACCATCGCCCTGAACCTCATAGATTGTGTCTTAGAAAAATCTAATTTTTTCTTTTTTTTTTATTCGTTTTTTCTTTTTTTTTTTTTTTTTTTTTTGTTTTTTTTTTTTTTTTTTTTTTTTTTTTTTTTTTTTTTTTTTTTTTTTTTTTGTTTTTTTTTTTTTTTTTTTTTTATTCTTTTTTTTTTGTTTTTTTTTTATTTTGCTTTAGGATGTGGACATCCTGGGTGTCACTGTATCTAGAGGATGAAGAATACCAGAAGGCATTTCACTTGTGAGGGCAAAAGTGCTGTGGAATAATTTTTCTTGCATACACTTTTGGTTTCCCTACCAGATCTCCATGCAGAACATGGCGACAATGTATTGAGCAGGCACAGATGGTTGGAAGGGACCTTTGCCAAGCTGAACCTGAATCACAAGGAACCAATACCAGCCCCTAATAAAAAAAGAGCAAAGAATACATCTGATGAAGATAAATATGGCAAATGATAAGCTTAGATAATTTGCATACTTGGTCAATACGCGATACTGGTCATTCTGATTTGTTTTGTTTTTTGTTTTTTTTAAGCCAATTAGTTATTGGTGGATTTTGGCTCTATAGGAACAAACCACACTGGCCTTACACAAAAAAATATGAATTTTTGACATTTGACCTGCATATATAGTCTTTGCAGGATTAAAGCAAAATACAGAATGGGTTCTGACCGATGCTTAAATATAATCCATTATATATGGATCGAAGGTGGTGCTTGACGGGGCTTTAACTAGTTTAATTTGTAAATGAAAACACAACAGGCTCATTTATCATTTATCTGACAATTATGCCAATAAAGTTTTGACGTGATGTGATGATAAATGAACGTGTTGTGTTTTCATTTACAAATGAATCTATTTATTCATTCATTATAACAATTATTCATTCAATTTATTATTTATTCATGATAAACTTCATTTGAATGCTGACTATCACATGCAATAAAGTCCCGTAGCCAAGGCATATGGCTATTATAATAATTTAATAATGAAATATTTTCTATAATAAATAATATAATAATTTCGTAATTCAAAATAAAATATGAATGAATGCATCTCTGATAATCCCGGGTTGCTATGGTCACGCAGGTTTGTTTATGCATTAAACCCGTGGCCATGAGCATGTTGTTCCCTCAACATAACATCTCGAGGCCACGACATAAGGATGTCGTTACCTCGACAAAATGATCTCGTGGCCACGACATAACTAAGTGAACCGACCATGTCCTCTCATGGGCACCGTACATTTGTTCGTGATTCAGGTGCATAGAATTGCACTGGATCTGCTCTATGGTTTTGGTTCAGCTCATAAAAGTAATTTGTTAAGGAGAAAGGCTGTTCTGATGGTATTGTGCTCTTGATTCACTTAAAGATTTAGAATGTTTTTCCTGGAGCAGTAGAGGATGTTGATTCAGGAGCATTGCCTGTTTGTATAAATCACGTGAAACAGCACCATCTTCACCTGTGAATGCCAACGATCCTCACTGTAGGACTCTTCAGGGGTAAAGGCTTACTTAAACACATAAAACACCTCTGTTCTTTACGCAGGTCATCAGTAAATACACCAAACTCGATGTTAAAACTTAATCCATTCAGTGCTGCTCATCTCCCAGAATCGAGCTGTTTGCTCAGGCTGAACACACGCAGCACACTGTAACAGCAGGACTTTAGCTGCCTGAGATACTTGAATTTGAGGAAGTCTGTATTTCTACGATTAAAAATGTGTTTGTGTTTGTTCAGCTGAAGTGTGTTTCTCTGGGCTCAAACGCAGGTGTTACATCACTCTGACGCAGTCGCTGCAAGGACCCTTTTCCCTATTAAGAACCCTTTCTACAGATGCACAAGTGCCAGTGAAATACAGCTGTGAAGTGGTACTGATTAATCCTAGTATGACCTGAGAAACATTTTCTCTGAGAGCCAAGTCACATTTATTTCGATAGCGCTTTATACAATACAGATCGTTTCAAAGCAGCTTCACGGCGATAAACAGGAAAATAAAAGAATCAGTGATGCAAACTTCATCAAATATGAGATTACTGTACTTTTCTAAGCTGCTTCATGGCTGAATTTGAATTAGAGTCGTTACTCTGCTCCATTCAGTTCAGTGTTGATTCAGTTCAGATCAATAACTGTGTCAATTATGAAACAAAGTCAGTTCAGCTATAAAGCAGCTGTAGAAGGCAATGGTGTTGTTTTTCAGAACAACTGAGTGCAGGTTTTAACTCATCCAATAGAGCCAGTGTGGTTCAATCACTAATTCAGTATCACTGTGAATATGAAGTGTCTTTAAATCCTAATATAATGATAATATTTCAGCAATCGTGTCATGTGTTTTCTGTCAGCTGTTTACAATCACTCTTTCGATCTAATGGGTCAAACGGGTTCGCTAAAGTTCTGTAATGGTTCATGATTCAGTGTGATTAATGTGGACAGTTCGCTCACACACTGAATCTTTTGCACTGGATGCTTTATAAGATGGAAAACAAAAAATAGAGCTTAATGAAGTGATTTTTATCTTCATTTCATCGTACAAAACTTGCAAATGACTCTTTGTTATTGTCCCATTGCAGTATTGACAGACTGTTTTCCTGATTAACATTGTAAATCTGCTTTGACACAACCAGTACTGTATAAAATTCTATAGAAATAAAGGTGATTTGACTTGACTTCTCTTAAAACAGCTCTTTAATGCTTATGAACCATTTGGTCTATAATAGCATTGGGACTCGTTACCGCTGGAAGGCTAGGAACGCTCCTGGTGAGAATAGTATGGTATTTTGCTGTTCCTATCATAACCAGTCATGTTTTGATCAGAACTGATTATAAACAGTTTTTTTAAACCAGCTCTACACCTCACCTGATCCTGACTTTTATCTCATGGGCGATTCTTAATCCACTTCTCCCATCATGGGCTCCAGCAGATTAGGAAAGCTCTGATGACTGGCTTTATTTACATCAGGCCTCATCAGTAATAACAGAGATGCAGTGTTCGAGAAGACGGCCTCAGGATCACAGTCGCCCGCAGTCAATCCCCGCTCAGCTCTCATCAGGTCAGAGCCAGCGCTGCAAACACACACACAGCGTTTAGAATATAAATGTGGGTTTGCACATGCTGCTCATCCACCCAGAAATCGTCTGCTTAGCATTTGTTGTTCTAGTTTAAAAGCTGGGGTTTCAGCAGAGCAGGAACCCTGAGCTTGTTTCGAGAAAACAAAAGCCTGCATAAATTTCATATGCCTCTGTCTGTTGTGATTGATGCTTTCCAGCGATGCACTCATAACTCTGTGCTTTTTCTCACTCGATCTGTCTCTCTCAGTTGTGTGGCAACATCTACAAAGGCTTGGCACAGACCGGAGCCTGGGGCTGCTTCAACGAGTTCAACAGGATCTCGGTGGAGGTGCTTTCATTGAAGGCAGTGCAGGTGAGTGACGAACCCGGGTCATGCCATCGACTTAGAAACCTGGAAACTAGGGCCCGTTTTGAATCGAAATAATTACACTATGCGCTGAT
Source organism: Cyprinus carpio (assembly GCF_018340385.1). NCBI lineage: Eukaryota > Metazoa > Chordata > Actinopteri > Cypriniformes > Cyprinidae > Cyprinus > Cyprinus carpio. The sequence continues at coordinate 23,887,368 of NC_056616.1, read as the reverse complement.
TAAGTAATCAAAGAATTTTTTTTTAATTAATCCTACCACAATTTTTGCTGAAAATTAAAATCATTAGTGTTGAAAAAAAAAGCTTGATATAGACTTTAAAAATAAATAAAAATAAAATAATAATAATAATGAAAAGTAGCTTTAGAAGCAAATACTTTGATTTAAAAAAAAAATATAATAAATGGGTGTTAATGTTCTTTTTTATGAATGTTGAAATACAAAATGATTTTTTTTTTTTAAATGAATGATACTCTCAAACTAAAACTAGACTAACAGTAGGTGGCAGCAAATCGCTGTCTTACTGAGTGAGTCATTGAATCATTCACTCAACCGATTAATTCAAACGACTAATTCATTCAGAAACAAAGCAAGTGACGCTTCCTGGATTCCATTCAGAAGGGGTCATCCCTATGCCCTACAGTTGCAAATCGACTTTGCTTTTTCATTTGAAATGTGGCAGTCACTGTGCGTTCGCAAAAGCAAAAAATGTCAAAATTTATGCATCCACATATTGAAAAATACAGTTTGCAATTCTATTTGAAAAAAAGTCCAGAAAATCTCTTCCATATTAAAAGCATGTGGTATAGCCTGTATCATGCCTTCGGCTTTTATTTGTTTTTGTTAATAATTGTTTATGTAGACATAGTTTGTCATTGTTTTATTTTTGCTAAAGCTTTTCATTAAGAAAAAATGAATCTATCTTTGAAGCATGCCTGCTTTTAGTCTTAGAAAGTGAATGGTGTAAACTGTAAGCGTGACAGACATTATCTCTGGTAAAATATGACATCAGATTAAAAAAACAGGTGAGGTAGCGGCGCTCGAACCCAGGGAATTAAGGTGCCCCATCTGATATTGGCAAATTATATTTGGCAAACCCTTGAGTGTAAAAACGGTTTGGAGCGGTTAAAGGTTCTATTTCCCTGAGTTTTGTGGGCGTTGCGCACTGTAGCACTTTGTGAGCACGCTCAGTGTTTGATTCTGATCGGCCTGGCACAAAGTTTTTTATAAATTTTCAAATATAAATCATTATTTGAATATTGACTGGTGATCATAGTTTACCGTACTTTTCAATGGATACCCCTATCCCCCCCATGCTTTTGCCTGGGCTGAGGCCTTCTAACTTTTAGACTATCAGTTACAAATTTCCATTAAGCGACTATTTTGTCTAATTTGCTGTAGCACACACCCCAATGTCTTTATATGACAAAAGAGGTTCCAAAGTCATATACTGTATGGCAAAAACATTCAAATGAAATTTAGAGAAAATGTACATTTGGTATATATTAGTATAATAGCTCACCAAATAACAAGCAAATGGAAAATAGTCCTCAAAGTTGCAGTCAAACCAGTTGCCACTCTGAACAGTAACACACAGCTGACCGTCCCGGGTTTTCCAAGCTTCCACTTTTTCACGAGGAGCTGCTCTGATCTAACCAGGCAAAGACTCAATTACCTGCTGTAGTCCGGTTGAGCCCAACCAAAAGTTTCCCATTCCTGCAGTTTTCAGAAACTCATCGTGATCCTCCTGGTCATCAACGTTTGGGGAGATCAGAGTAATGCTGTCTGCAGTACTTCTGTGCAGTCGTCCAGTTCTCGGCGTTGGCACACAGACAAACTCATGACATGTGAGAACGTCCGTTCGTCAGAGCTGATAAAGGGAAGAAAAAAGCAATCATTTTATTTCCAGGTTTTGAGACAACAAACCTGATTAAGCAGTTAAGAACATTAAAAAATTTTATGAAGTCCTCTTACTACTTGGACAAGAAACAATCTTAAATGAAAAACAAACATTTACAAACTGACCTGCCAAAAACAGCAAGAGTAAACTCTTCCTCATGATCAGACACCTATGAAAAAACAAACTTTTAAATGTAATCTTTTCAAATTAATCTTGAAATCAGTTGATCATACATGATGACTAACATTTCCCTTTTTCCCGCAGGCCTAACCATAAGTGCTTTTATGGAGAATAAATGTTCTAACCTTGAGTAGTGCTGCAACAGTGAACACATACAGACAAAAAATGAGATGGTTAGAAAATATGAATGACCATATGATCTTGTGATTTGGGCAACAAGATAAATTCGGTAACAGAACGGTTGCTGATTTAATAACCTAACAAAATCAGGAAATATGATTTCATTAGGTTGCTAATTTAATACTTCTGTCTTGTGTTGCATACTTTACAAACGGAGCTTAAGTCAATGAGCTTTTCATGATATATGTCAGAATATGGGAAATACAATCACAAACGCAATCAGGATTTAACCAAACCATCCTTAACAAAGTGAGCAAGAGGTTTCAACTTACTGTTGTGTGGAGGCATAAACAACAGAGTTGAGGATCCAATGCAAGGCTTTCATACAGAGCATAGTCACAAACAGCAGGGTCATACACCAGCAAAACAACACTGGCAGAGGCAAGGCAAAAGAAGTAATCCACAAAACAAGCATGCCTAGGAATAGCTAGGATGGGAAATATTTAAACTCAGTGAGTCAGTGTGTTGTCAAACTTTACAGTTCTCCTGATTGAAATGTGAGGAGTCTGAGATGAGTTCCTAGGCATGGTTTGATGGGAAATAGAGTCGGGATGGAGTGGAAAAAAGGTATGGGAGGGAATAACCTTCTAGCCCAGCTCACGGGTACTCCTGCTGGTAATTGTAACACTTACATCCAGAAAATGTTGTTTCAACATCCAGCAGAACTGCTTCTGTTTAGGTAATTTGACGGTCCTTTTAAGATTCTTACAAATTCAAACATATTTAAACAAGTTATATGTCTGAAAGACAAGTGCATCTTCAAATAGGAACACCTCTGAAGAAGAAAGAAATGAAGATGAGTGACATTGCCCTGCAAGCAGTGGACAAATATGAAAGTTTGATGGGCTGATTCAGCATCTGTGTTCTTATCTTTATATTTCAGTTTTAGTCTCAATTATGGAATTAATTCCTTATGCAAAAATTTGTGTTTCGTGTTACAATTTTTGCTTTGTAACAATGTGATTCAGTCATTCTATGGCTCTGTGAAGCATGAAAATAGCCAGGTAACTTCTAATAACACTCCTTCATATCTTAAAGTTCACTATACATTGAGTTTGTGAACATTTGCTGCATTTACTATGGCAACGTTGTGCCTCCATCTTTTTGTCTACAAAAGTGCCTGTAAATTACAACAAATGAAAAATGTGATGAGGACAGTACAGAATTCACCACAAGCCACGATGCGTGTCACAGCCGATCGCTATATTACACTTTGAAGAGGATAGGAAAGGAAAGTGAACTCTAATGCTGACACACTGTAAGACGGTCTAGCCACAAGAAGTACAAAAGCCCTTAATTTTTCCCCACCTCCTACAAAACGGGGCAGCAAGATTGGGCCAATAAAGTCAAAATCTAGGATGCAGGAAGCAGATGTAGTAAGCAAAAAGATAGAACTTACAAGCAAGGTGAGCATACTAGGAGGGTTGACAAGCTTGATGACAGATATTTGCAGGAGTTAGGGCAAGGCGTAATGGAAACACTACTTCTCTTAAAGAGTTGATTCTATGCTGGAGACGACGAGCACAAAAAAAAAAAAAAAAACTTTACTGGTCTGATATTGATGTCTGTGAGGAGTAGAGGTTCGTGCGAGGACGCTTTTATGAGTAATAACGGTAATCATCTGGGGACACAAACAATGTGTGTGTGGTTATTATTATTATTTTTTTATAGACTTATCAAAATTATACTTCTAGAAAACAACATAACTAAGAATAAGAATAAACAGTAATTATTAAAAAATTAGGTTTCCCAAAGTAAAGAATAAAACTATGAACTTAAATTTTTTAATTTGTAAAATTTTTACATTTTTAAATTTTCAGTCATGGATATAAAAATGTGAGCCTCAGATTTGTTAAAATCACTGCTGATGACCACTAATAAAAAGTGCAGTTATAACTATGAAATTCGCAAAAAAAAAAAAAAAAAACCTACTGAAAGAAAAATTGTACATATATCTAAATAAATAAATATTACAACGATTTCGGTCTCCGGTCTTCTGAAAAAATCTTGCAGGTGATTTGGATTTTCACTTTATTTACACAGGTTTACTAATGCTGCCCAAATGCCGCCGTTAAGTACCGACACAAAAATATTATAGGTATTTTAAACAAATATAAGTGAGTAATGACAAAAACAAAGTTTAAGGTAATGTCTCTATTCTTTCCACAGAAAGCAAGCCGCAGATGTTATAATAAAAAGAGTTTAACACATGTTAGTGAATAGAAGATATTAAAAACGTTATGACACTTACAAACAGCCTATTCTTATTGGCTACACAGACAAAACAGTCGGAGATACGTTTATGAAAAAAAAAAAAAAATCCTGGTGTTTACGCATTCGTAGTAAATCAAGGACTTAGCAAGGTCTCTGTAAAATAAAATAATAAAAAAAAAAAAAAAAATTGGAATAACTGGACAGAAAGCGATAAAGAACTCTCAACATTAGCACTAAAAGGGTCAGATTAATCTTGCAAAAAACCTCCCATCATAAAAAATTTACTACACTGCCCAATTAAACGCTTACACTGCATCTTTATTTTTTATGATGAATTCGGAGGCTTCGCCATGTCACGAATTGTATTATTATTACAGCTTAGATGTTGCAAATAGCTGCAGTTTACTCCGACTTTGCCACAGGGAAAAAGTGTGTGTGCCCTGCTCCAGACCCCTGCGGTGGCGGTAAGTATTTTTCCATGTCAAAGACCGTTATGATAACTATGAATGTTGGCTGTGGGCTTTAGCGTACGCACACCTAAGATCAAATCGTGCATACGCATTTTATAAATGAGGGCACCTGGTGTGAGGAAGTGAAAGATGTTGTCCGCTGGAAAATGTGGAATACAGCTGAAAAATGAGCTCTGCTGGGGAGCATTTGTACCAGCGCCCCTATGGAACACATCTCCATAAGATTTTGTAGTCGTAGAAAAATCTAAAGTTGGAATGTGTTACATCATGGGTGTCACTTTCTAAGTGAAATACCAGAAGGCTGTCACGTGGCAAAAAGGTGCTGTGGCAGCATTTTGTTCATCACTTGGTTTCCCTACCAGACTCCATGCAGACGGGCATGCATTTTGAGGAACAGTGGTGAAGGAACTTTGCAAGCTGAGACGGAATCCCAAGGCACAAATACCAGCCCCTATAAAAAAAGAGAGAAACGAATACATATGATGAAGATACATATGCAATGATTAAAGCTAGCTTAATGCAAATGGTCAATACTGTATGGTTGCTGATTTGTTTTGTTTTTGTTTTTTTTAAGCAAAGTTTATTTATTGGTATGTGCTCTATAACAACCAAACTGGCCTGCAACAAAAATATATGTTGACATTTGAATCATATATAATTTCAGCGATTTAAAGACAAAACAGAATGGTCTGACCGATTATTAAATAGATCATTATATATAGATCAGTACGGTGCCCTGTGCGAGGACATGGTCGGGTCACTTTAGTGTTGGTCGTGCCACGAACTATTAAATCGGGGAACGTCATTATAACTCTATTTAAACTCGTGGGAACGTCTTTTATGTCGGGGCCACGAGATCATTTTGTCGAGGGAACGTACATCCTTATGTTGTGAGCTCGAGATGTTATGTGAGGGAAAAACATGTTTTTCTCGTGGGCCACGAGTTTCATGCGTAACAAACCGCGTGACCATACAACCCGGGATTATCAGAGATGTATTCATTCAATTGTATTTTAATTAAGAAAATATTAAAATATTATAGAAAATATTTATTATTCATTATTATATTAACCATAGCCTTGGCTACGGACTTTATACGTGCCAGTGACGGCATGGGGAGCTTGACGGGGCTATAATAGTTTAATTGTAAATGACAAACACAACCGGCTCATTTATAATTTATCTGATAATTATGCAATAAAGTTTTGAGGGACTTGTCGATGGATAATGGAGCGTGTTGTGTTGTCATTTCAATGAAATCTATTTATCATCATTATAACATTATTAATTCTATTATTATTTATTTCATGATAAACTTCATTTGAATGATGACTATCAACATGCAATAACGTCCCGTAGCCAAGGCAGTGGTTTATTATAATAATTAATAAGAATATTTTCCTATAAGAATAATATAATAATTCGTAATTCAAAATAAAATTTGAATGAATCATCTTAATAATCCGGTGCTATGGTCACGCGGGTTGGTTACACATTAACTCGTGGACACGAGGGAAAAACAGTGTTGGGTTCCTCAACATAAGAAGGCGTGGCCACAAGAAACAGCATCAGAATCAGAATCAGAAAGAGGCTTATTGCCAAGTATGCTTGCGCATACAAGGAAGTTGTTTTAGTGACATAAGCTTCCAGTACACAAAAGAAAACAAAACCCGTCAAAAAAAAAATAACTAAATTAAAAACCCTGGCAGATAAATAGTTGTATAAAACAATTGTGCTATTAAATGATAAGGGAATGGATGAGTAAGATGCAGGGATGTACTAGGATGAAGGGGGGTAACAAATAAATATAAGGATATTGCAACATTTTTTATGTTAAAAGTGGGGAACATAACATCTCCGAGGCCACACCATAAGGATGTCGTTACCTCGACAAAATGATCTCGTGGCCACGACATAATAAGACGTTCCCACGACAAAACTAAGTGAACCGACCATGTCCTCTCACGGGCACCGTAGAATATTGACATTTTGCATATAAATCCTTGCATATAAATAGCTCACTAAAATAGGCTTACACTTTAATGCTCTGATGCAAAGTAAACCAACAATTTATTTTGAATAATATACCATAATTCATATTATATAAATATATGCCCCACCTATTAAATGTGTCAAATCTAAAATATGGTGTAATACTGTGTAGCTTAGGAGAAAATATAAGCCCAGGCTCAGGCACAGGCTTGACATTTATCCTGCCTTGAATCGTCTAAGAAATGCACATACCTATAATTACCAAACTTTCATCTGTGAATCTTATTAATATTCCCGATGAAAGTTTGGTAATTATGAAGTGATGTGCATTTCTTAGAACGGAATCAAGCAGGATAAATGTCAGCCTGTGCCTGAAGCCTTTATATAACAAGAACAAGAAACTATAGATACACCCGCCCCATCTCGTTTTTTCTCATTGTTCGTGAAACTTGTGAAGCTAATACAGCGCCACCTCTAGCAGTCAAAAGCTGCACCTGCATTTTGCAGACGGACCGCGGCGGCGGTATGATGCGGGCGATATATCTCCTTGGTAGCAATCTTCTTTTCTTCTGAAGAGCTACGTTTTGGATGTCACTACTGTATGCAAGCACTGTATTTCTGTACATTTTCAAAATAAGGGGCATTAAAAGTCAGTAAATTCCTTGATTACTATGAATATTTTAATAAAAACGGCATCCACGTATTATTCAGTTCAAAATGTCTAGTGGCATTTACATCTACAAACCCGATCCAAAAAAAGTTGGGACACTGAACAACTTGGAATAAAATAGAATGCAATGATGTGAAGTTCAAATTCAATATTTTATTCAGAATACCACACAGATGACATAATCAAAATGTTTAAACTGAGAAAAATTTATCATATTAGGGAAAAATAAGTTGACTTTTTAAATTTCATGGGAATCCACAACATCTCAAAAAAGTTGGGGACAAGGCCAGTTTTACCACTTGTGGCATCCCCTCTTATTTTTTATAACAGTCTGCAAACGTCTGGGGATCTGAGGAGACAAGTGCTCAAGTTTTAGGAATAGGCATGTGTCCATTCTTGTCTAATACAGGTTTAGTTGTTCAACCTGTCTAGGTCTCTTTGTCGCATTCCTCTTATGTGCACAAAATGTTTTCTATGGTTGTGAAACAGATCTGGACTGCAGGCTGGCCTTTCAGTACCCGGATCCTTCTCTACGCAGCCATGTGTTGTAATTGATGCAGTATGTGTTCTGGCAGTGTCATGTTGGAAAATGCAGGTCTTCCCTGAAAGAGACGAAGTCTGGATGGGAGACATAGTTGTTCTAGGAACTTTGGATATAACCTTTAGATGTTTTTTTTCTGGGACAAACAGAGTGTATATTTACACTAAGTGCAAATAGCTCGCCTTGTTGGCAAAGGCGATTTACCCTAAACGCCACACACCAACGTGTGACTGGGATAGGCAACATTACAAAATTGTTAGTCACAATCATGAGATTTTATGGCGTAGATTGTAAAGTGGGTGTCATTACTCCTCTTTGACACGATCGCCCGTCGGCTAGAATCTCCTTCAGGCAAACTTTTTTTCTCCCTTTTCAAATTTCAAATAACATCAGGAAAAGCTTTATTTTTAATAAAAATTGAAGGCAATAATCAAAAAGTTGAAATAAAGTATCGGGTAGGGGTTAGGTAGGTGTCAGGTAGGGCCTTTTTTCAACAGGTACAAGTGGCATCCATTTTAATAATCTTGAATTAAAATAAAAATTTACACAGTTACGTTATTGCAAAACTGTTTTATAATGTATTACAATGCTGAGGTGCAGATCAATTGCCACTATTGCCGTAAGTAATTAGCAGAATATCCGCTATTTTAACCATAGTATAATAGATCTAATCACATAATAAATGTGTTGTGTAATCCGCCCAGAGCACTTCCCGTGTACAACAGGTGAGGGGGTGTAAGCTAGATTAAATTGATTATTACGTTTTAGCTATGGTTATTTTTCTTACAAAATGGCATTGATTTGCTACAGGAGGACTTTGTACCCCCCGGAGCCAGGGAGACACTTTATATTAAGGATGGGCGGCGTTTTAGTTCACTTCTTGTGGACTGAGCACTGCAACACCCGCTGACTGCCATTAAACAGCCTGAAAGATCAAAGACAATGTTTAATATAATCCGGACTGGCGAGTTCGGAGGCAGGAACGATTGTTAGTCTTTACGGAGCCTTTATCGATTATCTCCATTGATACACAAAGCGTTCGCACGGTTGGTTGGTGAGTGGACGTCACACTGTTGCCAACTCTCGCGAGACAAAGCGCTGCCCAAAGCTTCAAAAAACAACCACAATATTTTTTTGTTAGTTATTATATATATCACTTCTTTATTACCAGTAAATGAGCAATGCAACATATTAAACTGAAACTACGCTTTTATCTAAAACATAAAAAACAGAAGTTATTTTACAAAAAATCAAGTGGGAACAAATACTCTCTTCAATCAGCTGTAGCAGAATAGGATTAGAGAGAAGGAAACTGAGAAGAAACACAAGAGCTTCAAAGGGCAGCTGTCAAATAGGAACATATTTACACCGAAAAAATATATTCAAACAGAAAAAGTATATACTGATATTCTTACTATAAGCCTATTGTTTTATTTTTATTTTTATGTTTTATTAAGCCCGTGATAATACATTACAAAAACATTGTAAACAATTAAATGTTTCCTTATAAAAGAAAGTAATCCACTCCTCTCTTACATCTGCTATCATCACTTGGGAAGTACAGCGTCACGCTCCTTCTTTTGAACAGTGGGCCGAATATTGATGGAATTATGTACCAGCACTTATATTATTGCACTAATTGGCTTTAACTGCGAGCAGACAGAGGTCAATCAATGCATTGGAGAATCAGCCAAAACAATAAATATAAAGAAACGAAGTTGCTTGTCAGATTGTCCTAACAAGCAACCATTATTTTTAAAAATAAGCCAAAAAACGAAACGGGTTTTTCACGCAACTTACAAAAAATGAAGCCAAGAAGTCGTGTATAATAAGCGGACTGTGCGACTGTGGGTGTCACCTCCCAAGACAAAATGCCCCCTAGTATAGTCCGCCCCTGACAATGATTGGCAGCTTTCAGGTAGACATCGGAAATGTCAATGCACCAGGCAATTGCAATCCATAGAGTTTTGGTAGGGTATATGCACGGCGAGAGAGAGGAAAAAAGCAGATGTGGTAATATGATTGCTATTTAACTATGAAGCTCATAACTTGTAAGACCGAGAAAATACAGTTGCAAACGACTTTGCTTTTTCATTTGAAATGTGGCAGGTCCCTGTGCGTTCGCAAAAGCAAAAGTCACAAATTATGCAGCCACATATGAAAATACACTTTGCAATTCTATTGAAAATAGTCCAGAAAACTTTTCCAGACAGCATGTGTAAGCCTGTGTCATGCCTGTCTGATTTGTTGTTTGTTTAATAATTGTTTCTGTAAACATAGTTTGATCATGTTGGTTATTTTTGCGGTTACTTTTCATTAAGAAAATGAATCTATCTTTGAAGCATTCGTTTAGTCTTAGAAAGTGAAATGCGTAAAGATGTAAGCGTGACAAACACTTATCTTCTTGTTTAAAAATATGACATCAAGATTAACAAAAAAGGTGAGGTAAGCGCCGGTCAGAACCCAGGAGCATTGGTAGCCCCATCTGATATTGGCAAACTATACTTGGCAACCCTTGAGGGTTAAAGGTTTGGAGGTGTAAAGGTTTCTATTTACAATGAGTTTTGTGGGTTTGAGCACCAGAGAGAACATACGCCCCTTGTGAGCACGCTCAGTGTTGATTCTGGAATCGGGCCTATGGCAAAAATTTTTTTTATAAATTTAAAATTATAAATAATATTTGGAATTATTGAATTTATTCATAGTTTAAGTCTTTTTACATATGTGAAAACATTATACACCACAATGCTTTTTGCGTCTTCTGAGCGCCTTCTAACCTTTTGACTAGTCAGTTACAGAATTTCCATTAAGACGGACTATTTGTCTACTGTCGGTAGCACACTCCCTAATGCTTTATATGACAAAAAGAGGTTACAAAGTCATATATGGCAAAAACATTCAAAATGAAATTCAGCGGAAAGTAAATTTGGTTTATACTGTAGTATAATAGCTCACCAAAATAACAAGCCACGGAAAATAGTCCACAGTGCAGGCAAAACAGTTGCCACTCTGAACAGAACACACAGCTGACCATCAGGTTGTCCAAGCTCCACTTGGTCACCGAGGAGCTGATTCCATTGCCAGTTTTAATTCACATTTTAATTTGTGGTTACATGTCACATATTCTTCAGCAGATTATTAAGGTTTATTAGGATTAGTGCAATTCATAAAGTTCAGCAACATTCCGAGCCGGTAAACAAAATAAAAACCAAAGGTTTTCATGTTACCAAAACCTGGAAGGCAAACTAAGGAGTTCTCTGCGCCTTCAGAATTTTAAACCAGGTACTAATGTAGTAAAAACATTTAAAAGACCAAATGCAGCACACCTCTTATTGATTGTGAATTTACTAGCGGCTGATGTGCACAGATTTAACCAAAAGGGACTAAATGTCAAGACAAATTTTGTTTTATTGTGTATTTAAACAATGTTCTTCGTAGCATTATTGGGATTAAACATTGATGTAATTGTGTCATAGCGTTGTATCGTGCTGGTCACACTAAAAAAAGCAGGTTCATTTTTCGAGTCTTATTGGGATTATTTTTATCGGGAGTCTGATGTTACATTCAATCACCAGTGAAATTGTATTTAAGTCTAGGTTCAGTTCCAAATTTATATATATATAAAAATCTATATTATATATATATATATATATATATATAATATTATACTATAATACAGTATTGTATATCTTTCACTTGCAGTATAAGTTAGCACTGAGTAAATACAGCTGGATAAAACAAACTGTGTCCATCTTCATTTTAGGATACAAAACAACAAAATTGATTATTGGTCTTGCCACTGGATATAGTGAGCTCCTTGAAAGTTGTGAACCCTCAGAATAGATTCTTTATTTCTCATAAAAATCTGACCAAAAAGATCATCAGATTTTTTCTTAAATTGTGTTCTGAAGCGAACTGAGCTTTTTACGGTTTGGAACCACATGGGGGTAACTCTTAAATATATTGTTGGTAGGTTGTTTCCCGTGTTTCTGCATGTCCTAAATAACATCCTTAACAAGTACATTTACTGTAAACTGATATTAGGACACTTAGTTTTGTGATAAATTGAACAAACATTGGCAGAAACCTTGTATATTGAACTAATTTCACCGAAACACAAGACCTGCTTCTCAAGATACTAAATGAAGCATTATCTAGACGACTGCACTGGAAAGCAAGACAAATATATGAGGGAGGAAAATGAATATGAGATCTGTGGAAGTAGTAGGCCTGACAGTGTTGTAAATGACTCATTGTGTTCCCCAAAGCAAAATGGTTATGGATTTGACCTGCTGACGTTCGAGACTTCTTCTATTCAACTAGTATAGCAAATAACATATAGTGTACATAGCTTATGCGTATAAATCATCAGTCAGGTGTTCGTTCTCTTAGATGTCATTGTTCAACACAATAGAGGAGTGATGCCCTTTTGGACGTAGACAAGGAATTAATACTATACCAGATTGATGCTGTCATCATGTGTCCGCTCTTTCATCCTCAGCCCTTCATTTGGACACAGATCAATACCCACCGCGGACATATCGCTTCCAAACAGAAGATGTCTCGTGAGAATTACAGGATGAAGTATCTGATACTGTTAAGCAAAAAGAAGTAACAGCCTGTACAGCATTGAATATAGGATTATAATATTTATTAAAGATATTCAGATTACCTAAACTTAAACAAAACAACTGGTGGGGGGCTTTTTTTCTATTTCTTGTCTTCAGTATTTTTCTGGCATCCTAAATGTGACCTGTGTATTAAAAATAGTTTTGACCATTAGCAGTAAACAAGGTTAGTATTACTTTTCACATTCAAATGACCCTTCTGTGTGACTAACTTAAAGCGGTACGATCATGCAGGAAACAGGCTAGAACCTGCTAGTAACTTGCTAATTATCTAAGTAGAATGTTGTCACTTGCTAATATGTAGGAACATGCTAGAACTTGATAATCATGCTAGTAGCATGCTAATCACGTGCTATCATGCTAGGGGGACATTACATAGTAACTTGTAATAATGCTAGTAGCATGCTAGTCACTGCGAATATTCTAGGAACCTGCTAGTAACTTGCTAATCATGCTAGTAGCATGTAGTCATGCTAATCAGCTAGGAACATGCTATGTAACTGCTAATCCTGCTAGGAACAGCTAGTAAACGTGCTAATAATGCTAGGGAAATGCTAACAACATGCGAGTCACTTGCCTTATCATGCTAGGGAACATGCTAGTCACTTCTAGTATGCTAACAAATTCTAATCCACTTGCCTTTTTAAAACTTCTTAAGCTTTCCAAACTTTTTCAAACTTTTGGTAAGGCTTTCTCAAGCAACTTAAAGTTTTGTCTTTAAAAAATTAGGCTAGTCTAAGCAGTTTCGCCAACAGGAAACATGATCATGAGTGGAAGTGTTGCTACACAAAACTCTATATTCATTTACATTTGAACGCTGTAATAATTTGCATGAAGACCTTTTTGAGAAAGACTTCTGTTCTTTTTTTTGTTCTTTTTTGCTCAATGAAATGAATTTTATTGGGGGTCATTGATGTTTGATGCCCAGTAATCTTCCAAATTTTTATTTGTGGTCCCAAAAGAAAGAAACTCGTACAGTTTGGAACCACATGAGAATTTATTTATTTATTTGGTGGGATATCCTGTAATGAATATTATTGTTATATTGTACCATTATTCTATTATATATACACACGGGAATCTAATTTAAGCAAAATCTTAATTTATTAAGGTTACAATCATAATGTAAATCTAATGTCATGATTCAAACTTGACATAAACTCAAAGTTATTGTGAACAATTATGCTTTGTCCAAAAATCCCAACAGCTAAAATAGTGGCAATCGGCTATTCAAAAGAATCAATCAAAACAAAAATAAATCCAAACACTACAGCCATTAAATTCAAAGAGACCAGGTGCTTCTTTTCTTTTTAGTTCCCTAGCGTCCACAAAAATAAATAAAATAAAATCAGGAAAGGTGAAGACAAAAAGGAAACATTTTCAGGTCAGTAATTCCCATGACTTCCCCTTGTTGTCACGTGTATATTAAAGTTTCACAAAGTGCACAACTTACATATAAGTAGCTGGAGTATGGTAATTGCATATTTGGCGTGCTTGTCCGGGGAAGGGCCTCCGAGCTCAGGAGAGCACAAACTTAGATATCTAGTGTACTTTTTTTGTGCTAAAGTCGGAAGAAAACTGAAGTATACTTAGGGCATAAAGGATATCCCTATTTACAGGCTGATTCGTGACATTAAAAGTGTACGTTTTGTATTACAAGTGACATTTACAAATTAATTATGAGTGTCTTTGACACACAAAGCAATATGCTATAAATGTATTATTTTTAGAAAAATATACTCATTTCTCCCCAATACTCAATCCATTTTTAAGGTCATTACAATAAATATTACCCGTCAAGGACAGAGAGACAAATTATTAAAAATTTAAAACAGTGTTTATTAAACCTCAAAGGGTTTTTAGCATTGCAAACCATAAAAGGCACCAAACAAGTTTGTCAATAAAAAGAACGTTGAAAGAAACAAACATAGTAAAAAAACTCTTTGTAACAGTAGCAAAACACACAAACTTCACTTTTTGGTGAATCTGACTTTAATTTTTTTTTTTTTTGATTTTTATATAATTAATACAATAAAACGAAAATGTGACAAAAAAAAAAAAAAAAGTTTTCATAAAGTGATGGTTTAAATCTCGCATAACACTAAAAACCATCAATTAAATCAATTGTGAATTTAGACTTGCTTCATTTTAGGCCGTTAGGTTATGCAGACATCTTGTTGCCTTTGACCTCCCGGCACGCCACACTGCCATTGCTTTGAAAACATTGATTTCAAAAACATATGCAAGTAATGAGTTTCGAATTAAAAAAACGTGAGGCGCTAACATCAGTTCTTGAAATAATAAAATAACATTACAAATCAGCCATAATGACCTCGAGCCGCCACTTGTTTACCGGGACTTCGGCCTTCATAGTAAACTAATTCGCAGTCACATGGATATGCTAGATGAAATGACGAAGGCGGATCATTAAATATGATTAAGAAAAAAAAACGTTAAAAGTAATTGTAATATCTGTAGAGAATGGGCGGGTTTCTTAGCTGTTGAATTAGTTTCTGTGGCGCGAGTTGTCGGTATCTGTCAGGCAGTCTTTCTTGTGTAAAGACAAAAATCACTTGTTAAACAAGAGACTTGTTGTCTGTGTCCGACTGAGATAAGCACACACACTATATATATATTATATATATTATATATAATATTCTTTCCCACTGACAAACTTGTAGTGTAAAACACTGTATATTAAACACTTGCAGTTGATTACTTTGATGTCATGGTGTGTGAAATTTTCACATAATAAGATCCAACAATCAATCATAAACCGATAATAAAGTGCGTTCAATAGAAATAAAAGAAGCTTGAAAATGCCTTACCTGTGTTTTTCGTGAACTTAGCTGGATTGGCGGGGATCGTCATGGGACCTGACTAGAAACCGGGCCCGTTTTTTTTTTTTATTCTTTTAGGGAAAACACACTAAAACATCTATTTTGGAAAAAGTAGACCTTAAAAAAGGCTAGTAATGTAGGATTTATATGACACCACGTAGGTACACTGAAAAAAATATCTTTGATTATTATGTTGTTAAGGTAAATGGTTTGCAAACAATTTATTTTAGCACATTTAAATTAAAAATGTTGAAATTAGTCAACTAAAGTTGTTTATTTAAATATAGCGAAAATAACTTTCAATTAATGTATAGTAAATATTTACGAAAATATATAGATTATAAATAGCTAAATATGATTACTATTGTTTATGTATTATGTAAAAGCTTTTAATTAGTTATATACTCTATAGCCCTATCTCTATACACAAACCATTGTTCTGTCCAAACAACATTATTTAAAGAAGAAAAAAAGTAGGTCCAAGTCTTTTAGAATGATTCAGTCGTTGTTGACGGCGAAACTTGATATAATGGTGTTAAATCAAAAGGAATTGTTTTAAAAAAAGTAACAGCATTACATTGTTTTTTTTTTTTTGTTTTTTTTAGTGAGCAGTGTTTCTTTCCATTCCTGTACTAACACGATTTTAAAAGAGAAACCATTTGTTGTACAGTTAAGTGATGGAACCGGTTCTATGAAATTCTGACCCTGGCAGCTTTCAGGAGTGAGGAGGAGCATTTCTGCATTCCACAAACAGATTCTGTGTTTAGCTAAGAGCTTGTATAGAGATGTTCAGCTAAATAATCCCAACATTTATATAGTGTCTCATAATGTATTGCGTCCATCCTCACTGCACTCAAAAGGAATTGTAATTATTAGTCTACAGGACAAACTGTATGTCATTCCACTCCAGAAGATGAAACAGACTTAAAACACTGATCTGGGAAACAACTTCGCAGCGTTATACAGATATGATGCAAGTTTTTTTGTTTTTCAGCTTTATTCTCCATTAAAATTTAATTAATGATTGCTATAGAATGCAAGAATAATATTAATACAGGGAGTGAACTTTCACAGTTTTTGGCCATGCAATATAGACCCGTGTTTACTTTGACACTTTTAATGGCATTCGTTTATTTATGTGTGTTATTAATTTCTGAAAACAATGTATGTTCAAGTTCCATGAATGAATTCCAAGCTGAAGAAGGTAACTTAAAAACTGTGACTTAAAATCTTACGACAACTTCAGGTTATTGTACTTGAAAGTATACTTTCTAATGCATGTTACAATGATCATTTTTCAGCACACAGTTAAAACAATACTAATAAAATAATTACGTAAAGTGCAAATAAAAATTATGACTTTCAATTTTTAAGTATATTTTTGTAAAATATGTATATTTTTAAAAATACTCAATTACAATGTTTTTAAAGTGTGTTAAATAGACAAAAGCATGATTTGGGATAATATACATTTAATATTTAAGATGAGTAATTTTTGTTAGTATATTGCAATTGTACTTTAAAAACGGTATATATACAATACAATAAAGATACATTTTTCACTAGGGGAAACTTGAATTTCTGTAAGCTGCTTTGCACAGATTTGCATTGTGAAAGGGCCACATACACCCCCAACAAATAACTTGAATTGAACGAATAATTGGAGAAACAAGAAGTATTTTCTTTTTGTTGTTTTATTCATCTTGAGACTCCTATTGCGTTCCAGTTTACAGTTATTGTATACCATTCAAGAATCAACTGTAACTATGCAAAAAAAAAAAAAAAAAAAAAAAAAAAAAAAAGTGCTCAAAATGTGGCTAAAGGAGATTGTCCGTGTCGCATAATATGTAAGGAGATTAGTTTTGTACTTATAGTTAATGTCTATTTGGCATTAATTACACAATAGCTTAATAATGCAGAGTGCCACACAGTTCCATCTACAGTGCCTAAGATTTTCTGAAAGCAACCTAAAATTACACAACAAAATGCTATATGAGACGAATCAGTTTATGGTTCAGTTGCAGGACGCTATTAAAATTATCACTTTCTGAGACTCATCATTTTGAAAGACATTTCTTCAGAAAACAATCCCGAGCGCTAAATCTTTGGCAGCCCCTTTCTCCTTCCGTATCTGCTCTAACTGAAGGACAGAACAGGACTTTTATACTTATACTCTCGTAAATGTATCATATTGTTAAACAGTTATTCAGCTGCATTAAAATACCTCGCCAAAATCATATGATTCACTGCAGGATCATTCACATTTTAATTGATTTACCTCCGTCTCCACCATCTGTCTCTTTTTCTCTGTAAGAGACACAGACAGGCTAGCTCAGGCTAATAATTCAGTGCTGCCTCCTATATAGCCTAAAAAATACATTCAAAAATCTTGTATTTTAATTAATTATTTGATTGTACGGTGGCCCAGTAGTGCACAACACTAAGCAATCAAAAAAGTCAAAATAAGATTCGTCTTCTTCGTGTTTTTATAATGGGGGGTGGCAACTAACATTTAAGGTTGCATATTCCAAATCCCCTACTGTGCTGGAGTGTGGACCCAGAAATGTACTAGTATTCAGAGAAAGAGAAACAAAAGAAAAAAAAGATGTATATAAAATACAATTCTTATTTCATTAAACCAGTTTTCTCTCAAAACAATTAAACAAACTTTATTTATTTGACTCCAACTTTACATAGATTTAAGAGTTACTATGGTTCCCTCCTAATGCCTTTAATTCTCTTTTAATTTTATGCTTTGCTTTTCGTATTTGAACATGGACGATAACATGTTCCGCTGATTCTTCTTCCATTTCAACACTCACACATACCGGAGGATGCTTTCCAATAAATGCATGTTTTATTTAACCCAGTATGCCCAAAACTCAATCTCGAAAAATTATATTCTTTTGATATCTTCCTGTTGATGTCATTCTCCTACTTCTTGTTTAAAATTGTATAAATGACGTACTTGTTTCCATCATCCCACTGTTTCTGCCAGGCCTTAATAATGTTATTCCTTATTTTTGCTTTACTTTCAGCTTTACTAAATGTACTTCCATTATTCCGTCATGTTTCAAAGCTTGCTTAGCCAGCGTCATTTAGTAACCTAACAAAATCAGGAAATATGATTTCATTAGGTTGCTAATTTAATACTTCTGTCTTGTGTTGCATACTTTACAAACGGAGCTTAAGTCAATGAGCTTTTCATGATATATGTCAGAATATGGGAAATACAATCACAAACGCAATCAGGATTTAACCAAACCATCCTTAACAAAGTGAGCAAGAGGTTTCAACTTACTGTTGTGTGGAGGCATAAACAACAGAGTTGAGGATCCAATGCAAGGCTTTCATACAGAGCATAGTCACAAACAGCAGGGTCATACACCAGCAAAACAACACTGGCAGAGGCAAGGCAAAAGAAGTAATCCACAAAACAAGCATGCCTAGGAATAGCTAGGATGGGAAATATTTAAACTCAGTGAGTCAGTGTGTTGTCAAACTTTACAGTTCTCCTGATTGAAATGTGAGGAGTCTGAGATGAGTTCCTAGGCATGGTTTGATGGGAAATAGAGTCGGGATGGAGTGGAAAAAAGGTATGGGAGGGAATAACCTTCTAGCCAGCTCACGGTACTCCTGCTTGTAATTGTAACACTTACATCCAGAAAATGTTGTTTCAACATCCAGGCAGAACTGCTTCTGTTTGGTAATTTGACGGTCCTTTTAAGATTCTTACAAATTCAAACATATTTAAACAAGTTATATGTCTGAAAGACAAGTGCATCTTCAAATAGGAACACCTCTGAAGAAGAAAGAAATGAAGATGAGTGACATTGCCCTGCAAGCAGTGGACAAATATGAAAGTTTGATGGGCTGATTCAGCATCTGTGTTCTTATCTTTATATTTCAGTTTTAGTCTCAATTATGGAATTAATTCCTTATGCAAAAATTTGTGTTTCGTGTTACAATTTTTGCTTTGTAACAATGTGATTCAGTCATTCTATGGCTCTGTGAAGCATGAAAATAGCCAGGTAACTTCTAATAACACTCCTTCATATCTTAAAGTTCACTATACATTGAGTTTGTGAACATTTGCTGCATTTACTATGGCAACGTTGTGCCTCCATCTTTTTGTCTACAAAAGTGCCTGTAAATTACAACAAATGAAAAATGTGATGAGGACAGTACAGAATTCACCACAAGCCACGATGCGTGTCACAGCCGATCGCTATATTACACTTTGAAGAGGATAGGAAAGGAAAGTGAACTCTAATGCTGACACACTGTAAGACGGTCTAGCCACAAGAAGTACAAAAGCCCTTAATTTTTCCCCACCTCCTACAAAACGGGGCAGCAAGATTGGGCCAATAAAGTCAAAATCTAGGATGCAGGAAGCAGATGTAGTAAGCAAAAAGATAGAACTTACAAGCAAGGTGAGCATACTAGGAGGGTTGACAAGCTTGATGACAGATATTTGCAGGAGTTAGGGCAAGGCGTAATGGAAACACTACTTCTCTTAAAGAGTTGATTCTATGCTGGAGACGACGAGCACAAAAAAAAAAAAAAAAACTTTACTGGTCTGATATTGATGTCTGTGAGGAGTAGAGGTTCGTGCGAGGACGCTTTTATGAGTAATAACGGTAATCATCTGGGGACACAAACAATGTGTGTGTGGTTATTATTATTATTTTTTTATAGACTTATCAAAATTATACTTCTAGAAAACAACATAACTAAGAATAAGAATAAACAGTAATTATTAAAAAATTAGGTTTCCCAAAGTAAAGAATAAAACTATGAACTTAAATTTTTTAATTTGTAAAATTTTTACATTTTTAAATTTTCAGTCATGGATATAAAAATGTGAGCCTCAGATTTGTTAAAATCACTGCTGATGACCACTAATAAAAAGTGCAGTTATAACTATGAAATTCGCAAAAAAAAAAAAAAAAAACCTACTGAAAGAAAAATTGTACATATATCTAAATAAATAAATATTACAACGATTTCGGTCTCCGGTCTTCTGAAAAAATCTTGCAGGTGATTTGGATTTTCACTTTATTTACACAGGTTTACTAATGCTGCCCAAATGCCGCCGTTAAGTACCGACACAAAAATATTATAGGTATTTTAAACAAATATAAGTGAGTAATGACAAAAACAAAGTTTAAGGTAATGTCTCTATTCTTTCCACAGAAAGCAAGCCGCAGATGTTATAATAAAAAGAGTTTAACACATGTTAGTGAATAGAAGATATTAAAAACGTTATGACACTTACAAACAGCCTATTCTTATTGGCTACACAGACAAAACAGTCGGAGATCCGTTTATGAAAAAAAAAAAAAAAATCCTGGTGTTTACGCATTCGTAGTAAATCAAGGACTTAGCAAGGTCTCTTGTAAAATAAAATAATAAAAAAAAAAAAAAAAAATGGAATAACTGGACAGAAAGCGATAAAGAACTCTCAACATTAGCACTAAAAGGGTCAGATTAATCTTGCAAAAAACCTCCCATCATAAAAAATTTACTACACTGCCCAATTAAACGCTTACACTGCATCTTTATTTTTTATGATGAATTCGGAGGCTTCGCCATGTCACGAATTGTATTATTATTACAGCTTAGATGTTGCAAATAGCTGCAGTTTACTCCGACTTTGCCACAGGGAAAAAGTGTGTGTGCCCTGCTCCAGACCCCTGCGGTGGCGGTAAGTATTTTTCCATGTCAAAGACCGTTATGATAACTATGAATGTTGGCTGTGGGCTTTAGCGTACGCACACCTAAGATCAAATCGTGCATACGCATTTTATAAATGAGGGCACCTGGTGTGAGGAAGTGAAAGATGTTGTCCGCTGGAAAATGTGGAATACAGCTGAAAAATGAGCTCTGCTGGGGAGCATTTGTACCAGCGCCCCTATGGAACACATCTCCATAAGATTTTGTAGTCGTAGAAAAATCTAAAGTTGGAATGTGTTACATCATGGGTGTCACTTTCTAAGTGAAATACCAGAAGGCTGTCACGTGGCAAAAAGGTGCTGTGGCAGCATTTTGTTCATCACTTGGTTTCCCTACCAGACTCCATGCAGACGGGCATGCATTTTGAGGAACAGTGGTGAAGGAACTTTGCAAGCTGAGACGGAATCCCAAGGCACAAATACCAGCCCCTATAAAAAAAGAGAGAAACGAATACATATGATGAAGATACATATGCAATGATTAAAGCTAGCTTAATGCAAATGGTCAATACTGTATGGTTGCTGATTTGTTTTGTTTTTGTTTTTTTTAAGCAAAGTTTATTTATTGGTATGTGCTCTATAACAACCAAACTGGCCTGCAACAAAAATATATGTTGACATTTGAATCATATATAATTTCAGCGATTTAAAGACAAAACAGAATGGTCTGACCGATTATTAAATAGATCATTATATATAGATCAGTACGGTGCCTTCAAACAGGTTACGCTGATTACAAAAACACCAATACTTGTTGCTGCAGTGACGTGGGATTTGTTCTGTGATAGGTATTTGTAGGCCTAATGTGTATTTAAAAAAAGAAAAAAATATTTTCATGACTAAAATGTTAAAAAAAGATGGCAGGTAGGGGACATGTTCGGAGGACCACGACTTCTTATTGAGAGAACAACATTTATTTCTCGTGGCCATCCATGTGTTTATGCTGCCTTCACATGCTATCAGAATTATCGTACATACGAGTTTCCTATCGGACAATTGGACGTGAATAACCTCTCAAGTTGTATTTACTACTGGGAAATTCAGAATTGTAAGATCTACTTCATAATAATAATAAAAATAAAGTAATTAAATAAGTAAATAAGAATGCTAAAATAACTCTTCTAGGTTTGTAGTTATATATGAAGAGTTCAGATGCAGAAGCCTCTAAGTGCCTTCTAAAATTTTCTTCTAAAATGGGTTATTTTCTCAGGCTTCTAGGTTTTATGTTAAGTTTTCTTTAATGGGAAAGAAAAGAAAACTATTCATTGCCATTAAAGGGAACTTACTGAACGGAGCCTGATAAAAATGCTCATTTTAGAAGACAATTTTAAAACTGCACTATTTTTTTATCCATTCTGTCACCGATGGAGTTTTGGTTTCCTCTGGCTTGCTTAGTTGGGGACACTACATTTCCAGTGATATCACTGACTTGATTGACTGGTAGTGTATGGCAACTTGTAATTTTTATCTAATTTCTAGCTTTTAATTGGCTTAGAAATCTATAACTGCTGGACAATAATCAATAATAATGCATGTTTTAATGTTTTTATACTACAACACACTTTTTTTATCACATAATAAGGCAGAATAGTGTCTATACTGTAATAAAATGCTATGTCAATTAGCACTGCATTGTTCATATACTTTATTAATTACAGTGAAAGTGAAAAAAAAAGTGGTGACATTTGCCAAGTATGGTAACCCATACTTGGAGCTCTGCATTTAACCCATCCAAGTGCACACACACAAACACTGTGAACACACACCCGGAGCAGTGTGTTCGCATAGAGGTTTTCAAGCCTCCCAGGTAATTTTTATTTATTACCTGTTAATGAAAAACACAAATAAAACCAATATTGTCCCAATCGTATGTTTGTCTTCATGTTTCCAAATGTTTCTGGTTTTTCTTCGAAAACAACTGTTTTCATACAGCAATAGCTGGACACTTTTGTCCACATTAGTGATTCCCTGGTTTGACTTTCTCTGCATGAGAGCACCCTCTGGCTTCGAGTATGAATGAAACACACACTGCGTGAGTGTTTAGTGCTCCGTGCTGTTCATTCTCGCCTTATTCTGGGTTCAAATAAAATACCAGGTCTTGCGCAGACTGTCCTGTCTCTTTGAGTTTAAATCTACATTTATTCACACCAGCTCTTGAAAACCTCTATGCGAACACACTTGACTGAAAAAGTTCATCATCACTTGTCCGGATAATTTATGCACCTGTCTCCCAGGCTGTTAAATACACAGATTAAAAGCTAAATGTTTTCATTTTGGATCGTTCTTAGGCAAAAAAAACTTTTTTTTTTCATTCAGGTTATGCAGAGTGAAATAAGAACGGTACTGCATTTAGAAAGAATTCTTATTAACTTTGCTCTTATTCTTGAATTTTCAAAACTCGAATTATGCCTTTATGTATGACCAAAAAAATGACGGAGTAGTCTATTTAATGTTTCAGCTGTTTTGATCGCGCCAGCGCCTCACGCGCACACCTTGGCTACTTCATTCATTGGAAACAGCGCAGCCATTCACCATGATGTTCAGCGTGAGCACCGGTCCACTGTGGTATATTTTTTGCTCATTATGATATTTTTCTGTTGTTACTGGAACGCGTGTGAAAAGGCTAATTGTTTAGCTTCAAATAGGTACATCGCGAATATTTGGAAATATTTGGATTTGTGCCTAATGAGAGAGGTAAGCCCAACTTTAACTTACGTTTTTAACCTTATCTAACCTTACTTTATCGGTTAAAATTTGTTACTGTGGCTTAAACAAATTTACATTAGTAGGCTATTCTTATGATTAGCTTCCCAGATAGCAACAGAGTCTGGGCCAAATCTGGTTTGACATTCACTTCTGGCTTCAATGTTGTTGTTTTCTCAGTCTTGATTGCAAATGTTTGTTTGGTTTGTTTGTATTTATTTTTGTTTGTTTGTTTTTAGTGGGCTGCTTATTTGCATTGGCTCGCTTTGCAAAACAGGTTCTTTTGCACTGTTATCCTTTATCTGAAATAAAAAAAAAAAAGTAAGTAAGCTGTTTTACACAAATAAACTACATTATTAAACATTATTGTATGGTCATTGATACTAGTAGTAATTTATAGGAAAAAAAAAAAACACAGTTACCAGATAGCACATTTATTATCAGTGATATTTACAGCTTACTTGATACATTACACCTCAGACGATCGCAAACACCAATGACGGGTATAACACATGCAAAATATTTACACCAGAGCAGATATTCATGAACAGAAGCTTAGTTACATTCATAAAAACACAAGCATGCTTTGTATGTGGGCCTATGCAATATATACAGTATAGTTATACCGTATATACTGTATATGACCATATTCATGGCCATATTCATGTTAATGATTTTGTAGCTGTTTTTGTAGGCGCAATTTTAGACGCTGGGAGCAGGAAAATATTTAGAGTGCCTTTATTGTCTGGGCCGCATTAATGCACGGGCTTACCTGGGCTTTCTGGGCCGCATTAATGCACGGGCTTACCTGGGCTTAAGCCCAGGGGCCCCGGGCGGGGGGAGGGCCCCGATGATGCCGGAAAAATATTGTAATCGGATTTTATAATTCGTTGGCTGTCCCTTTAAAATTACGCTTTATCGCTTTGCTTTGAATGCACGTGCGGGCGTTGCAAGTCCTGCTCGAGAAGTGTCAGTCAAACCCTCTCACTCAATGAACCCCGCAATCATCAGTCACAGTGGGCATTGTTTAATTGTCTAAAATCCAATAAAATTCATCATTGTCTGAAAGCATTCAGTTATTGGCCTGTATCGAACTCACGTGACATACTTACGTTGAATTCTTTATAAGATAATTGCCGCCTATTCTAATGATGACAATAACTAATCTAATGGCTAATCTAATGTGACAGCAAATGTCTCGTAAAATATGAAAGTGGTTCGCAAAAAAAAAAAAACAGCACAAGATAAAGTAGAACGTCAGAACAGTTTGTTAAAAAAAATTCCGAAACTAACATCGAATACTAACAACATATTTTAACGCAGGCCTAGGGAAAGATGAAGATTCTGCATACATGTAATTAAATAGGCCTTATCATACTAACATAATGATTTAAATAAAGCACTCTTGTTACTATTAAAGTTGCGTATGCCTTCAGAAGCAAACACTTAATTGCGCTTGATGTTCGTATCACTTCTTTAAAGCAAGATATTTGGGCACATTTCGTTTTTTACAAAAAAAAAATGCATGAATGAGAAAATCGTGTAGGACGTGCTTGATGTTAAAACTACTTTTTAATCGCAATAATAAGTCATGAAAAAGATCTCTGTACTCGTGTTGACTGACACACCCTAAGCGCGTGTGCAGAAAAACCCTCACAGACCACATGCAATACTGAATTAAAATTGAGAATGATTCCATGACAAATGCATTTTTAACAGTCACCTGTTGCCACCTGGTGGGGTAACGTGTAATAGATTCAAACGGCCTAACAGTAAAAGGGGTGGAACCATAACTTTTAACGATTAATTATGCAGTTCCAATGGATGAAGGCAGGGATTAACCCGGTTCGGGCCAGTGATTCAAATTTTTACTTGCCCCACCAAAATTTTCACTGGCCCCACAACAAAAAAAATTAATAAAAGTAAAAGACAAGAAAATGGCCCTATAAAATAAGCCATAGATATTGTTTTTCATTGTCTTTGTTACATTTAACCTCAATAATAGGTTAATGACAGCAAGCTACTAGATTAACTTATATTTTAAATATTGTTAGACAAATAAACAGTAAGTAATAAAATAGTTAAAAATAATCAAATTACGAGTAATAGCATAAATTAATACAACAGAACAAAGATATAAATGAAATAAATGGTGCTTTTCAAGTTTTTCATGTAGGTTTAATAAGGAGATTTTGAGGTACAGACATTGTAATCTAATGTATAACTATAGAATAGATTAAACCTTATTAAAAATTTATCATTCAAGAGCAGTTACAGATGCATAAAAATGTTTTTAATGTTGAAAATATATAAATCGTTAAAATACTGTGGAATTATTAAAAAAAATTAAACCTGAAATTAAACCCGCCAGTAGGTGGCAGCGAATCACTGTTAATTAGCAAATCATTGAGATTCAACCATTCATTCAAGCGGCTGATTCACTCAGAAAGTGTTGCTCAGAAACGCAAAACAATTCTGTGGACTTTGGAAAACCATTTTCGTTGGTGAAATACAGCGAAACAGACGATTTGGTGTCTAAAATGTAAGTCACTTCATATTAAGTTCTTGTTTATTAAACTGTACGCTGAATAAAATCATCACATTTGTAATCATGCTAATATTTGGAGAAAAAACGGCACTCTTTGTGTAATATTGGTTAACATAGATATTAAATTATTAATTATATGAAATATATACAGGGGCATATTTTGAATTCTGAGGCATTAAGACTAAATCACGTGCACAAGTCTAACCTACTAGACTACGTCACATAGTGCACACAGAATGGGTGTGTTTTTTGTTTGTTTTTTTGTAAAGTAAGATGCATACTCGAATAATATCAGATCGTTAAATCAACAATTACGATATCATAGACTACATATAACGCACACCCTACAGCACTGGCCCGATCGGGCAAAGTGACCGTTCCGTCTACTGTCCCGAGCGTCATTCACACTAGCCCGGGCAATCGGGCAGTCCTTAATGTCGAGCCTGGTAGGGCCCCTCAAGAGGTAAAGCCCAGGGGCCCCTTATAGTCTTAATGCGGCCCTGGTTGTAGTAACAGTAACATTTATAAAACGTGAAGTTACAGTCTTGCTGCTTTGTTTGCTCTGATGTGGGCGTTTACCCGCCGTGAGCTTCACGTGGATGACTGTAATATCAAACAGAGCACTTAGCACGTGGGCGTAGTCGCATTATATATAATGAAGGGAGACGTGAAAGACTGGTCATCGAGTTGTTGGATGGATTACTTTATCACAGAATATTTGTTTTTGATAAGACTTGCTCAGTTTAAAATCAAAATTTTGTTGTTATTATGTAGTATATACAAATAAAACTAGACCCTTTCCAGATTGGATTGATGTATTTCTCTTATCTGTATGATCAAAACTGAAAGTGTAATTTAAGTTCTTCTCTGTGTTATCAGGAGAATATGCCACAAGCCTTCACTTTGATAATACAAATTATGCATTAGGACTTGCGTTTTACTGACCTAATAAACTCTTTTGGGAGTCAAGCAAAATGTCACCAGGCACACTCATAATTAAATCTAGCGTATGATTAAAACGATATCGCATGGAATCGATCTTACTGATATTAGATATCGTATCTCAAAGTGATGATTTTACTGACCATTTCCTTGTATCGTGCATTCTGCGTATTACTGATATTAACTATATGGCTCTGCGTTATCATCCGGGCAGAAAATAATGTTCCAGCCACCAAAAGACAAATTCACAAATAAACCTTTTCTCAAATGCTCTGTGTACCCATAGACACACATGACCTAGACGAAATGACTGGCAACATGGGAACTATCTTCTCTAATACATTAGAAGCTGTTGCCCCCATCAAATTGAAGGTTAGAGAAAAACGTACTGTGCCATGGTACAACAGTAATACCCACTCTCTCAAGAAAGAAACTCGTAGTCTTGAGCGCAAATGGAGAAAAACGAACTTGGAAGTTTTTAGAAATTTGCGTGGAAAAACAGTATGTCCAGCTATAGACAGGCTCTAAAAACTGCCAGGGCCGAGCATATCCACAAAAACTCATAGAAAACAACCAAAACAATCCCAAGGTTTTTATTTAGCACAGTGGCTAGATTAACAAATAACCAGACGCCACCCGATCTAAATATTCCCTCACAGTTAAATAGTAATGACTTTATGATTTCTTCACTGATAAACATAGATAATATCAGAAATACAATAACAAATGTAGATTCTACAGCGTCTAATACTTCAGTTTTATCCATCGCACCCAAAGATAAACTGCAGTTCTCAACAACTATAGGACAAGAAGAGCTAAATAAACTTATCACTGCATCTAAACCAACAATATGTCTATTAGATCCTGTACCCACTAAATTATTGCAAGACTTGTTACCTGTAAAAGAAGAACTGCCTCTCAATATTACTAACTCATCGTTATCTTTAGGTCACTT
Source organism: Cyprinus carpio (assembly GCF_018340385.1). Classification (NCBI taxonomy): domain Eukaryota; kingdom Metazoa; phylum Chordata; class Actinopteri; order Cypriniformes; family Cyprinidae; genus Cyprinus; species Cyprinus carpio. Next base: position 23,859,092 of record NC_056616.1, on the reverse strand, counting down.
CCCAAAAAAAAAAAAAAAAAAAAAAACATTCAAGCTGGCAGTTATTAAGCCTTTTATTAAGAAACCACAACTAGATCCTAATGAACTGGCAAATTACAGACCCATTTCAAATCTTCTGTTTATGTCTAAAATTTTAGAAAAAGTTGTGTCTGCCCAATTGTGCTCCTTCCTGGCCAAAAAAAAAAAAAAAAAAAGATTTCTATGAAGATTTTCAGTCGGGTTTAGGCCCCACAATAGCACAGAAACTGCAAAATTGTTAAAATTACAAATGACTTGCATCTTGCGTCAGACCCAAGGCTGCATCTCATTGCTAGTTTTACTTGATCTTAGTGCTGTGTTCGATACCATAGATCACGACACATCATAGATCGATTATAAAAAACTATACAGTTATTCAAGGGGCAGGCTTTCAGATTGTTTAGATCCTAACTGTTCGGTCTATCCTAGGTCCTCTGTTATTTTCAATATATATGTTGCCCCTTGGTAATATATATTAGAAAATACAGGATTAGTTCCACCATTATGGTGATGACACTCAACTATATTTCTCAACAAGACCAGATGAAACTTTTAAATTATCTATATTATGTTGCCGACTCAGGAACTATAGATAAACACTTTTATCTATTACATATAGAGCAACACGCACACGTTGTTTTCTCGGTTCATGCTTCTTCAAACTGCTTTATTCAATACAGACATCAACCAATAATAGAACACTGAAGCCCCCTAATGGTTCAGTCTTTATATAACAACATTTAGCTGCATACATAACATTTCCTCCCCACTAAGATAGAATGTCATTAACATTAACATTCAACATTTTGTTTAAACAAAACAATACACTTTTCATGTATGACACTAAAGGTACAATTACCCTTTTTCTTTTACTTCCAACAACAAATTAGGAATATCTCAGTGGTTGTATAACTTATATGTTGAAAGAATATGTCTCTCACTCAAACTGTGCTATAACCCTTTATTAACTAATTACTGCTCACTCATCACGGTAACGAGCTGGTGGTCTTTTGATCCTCATAGGATAACGTTTCACTGTCTCGGTTAACTGAGGATGTTCCGTAGATGGTGGTTCAGTGGACTGGTGTGTTTTTAATGTTTCTTTGATTTCTGGAACTTGAACATCCTTCTTTTCCAATAAAGGAGTATTTGAGTGCAATGTGGTGCCACTATCACTCGGAGGTAGTAACACCTGTGGGCTTACAGTATGATTCACTGCAGTTTGCTGAGGCTCTGTATCTGGGCGTCTCAACATCTGGTCCACATGGCGTTTCCATGCCCCTGGCGATCCCACATTCACCTTGTACGACACCGGTCCAGTCTTTTCTCTCACCACACCTTGTGCCCACTTTTCCTCCCCCTTTCTATAATCACGCACAAGAACTGACTCTCCTACCTCAAACTGTCTGTCTTTAGCGTGATGCTGGCGCCGTTGTTGTTGGGCATCCTGTGACCTGTGTACAGCTCCAGCCACACTTGGTTTTAAACAATCCAATCGAGAGCGCAGCCTGCGTCCAAGAAACAACATTGCCGGTGTGTTTCTTTCGTTGTTGCGTGGGGGGTGTTTCTGTATGTTAATAGAAACGCCTCAAATCGCTGACGCACCTGTGCTGTGCCTTTGGATGCCTTTAAAGCATGTTTGAAAGTCTGCACGAACCGTTCGGCCAGGCCATTGGTGGCTGGATGGTATGGCGCTGAGCGGATGTGTTTGACTCCATTGTTTTTCAGGAATGTACTGAATTCTTCCGCACAGAACTGCGGTCCATTGTCACTCACAAGGATGTGTGGAATGCCATAGCGACTAAACAGTCCTTGAGCACTTGAATGGTCATACAGGCAGTGGTGCTCTTCATGATATGCACCTCTAGCCACTTTGAATGTGCATCCACCACGATCAAGTACATATGTCCTTCAAATGGACCTTCAAAGTCCACATGTATCCTTTCCCAAGGACTGGAGGGCCACATCCAAGAGTGTAAAGGTGCTAGTCCAGGCTCTTTTTGTACGCTTTGACAGGAGTGGCAAGATTTGACCTGTAGTTCCAATTGAGCGTCTATACCGGGCCACCATACATAGCTGCGTGCCAGGCTTTTCATCCTCACTACACCTGGATGTGATGAATGGAGCTCTTCCAGAACTCGAGGGCGCAGTTTAGGTGGTACGATAACTCTCCCACCCCACATAAGGCATCCCTGTTGGGTTGTGAGCTCATGCTGGCGCTGCAGATAGGGCGACAGCTCTTCACCTGCATCCTTAGCAGCTGGAAAACGACCAGTTGAGACCATTTCTAGGACCCGAGCCAAGATAGGGTCAGCCAAGGTGTTTCCTTTGATCTCGGTGCTACTGACTGGTAAGTTTTCTAACTGAAATGTGTAAAATACCTCTACTGCACCTTGCTTCTCTTTATGCGTGTAGGGGAGCGGCAGTCGTGACAGCCCGTCGGCATTTGCATGTAAGGCACCTTTTCGGTATTGAATGGTGTAATCATGAGCTGCCAGGAGGAGCGCCCAACGCTGCATTCGAGCTGCAGCCATTGATGGTGTACTTTTCGATGGACTCAGGATGGAGGTCAACGGGCGATGGTCAGTGATTAGAACAAACTTGTTACAATAAAGGTACTGGTGAAACTTTCGTATTGCAAAAACTATCGCTAGCGCCTCCTTCTCAATATGAGCATAGTTTTGTTCCGCTTTGCTGAGCGCTCGTGATGCATAGGCTATCGGTCTCTCCACATTACCGGGCATGACGTGCGAGAGCACTGGTCCAACCCCGTAGGGCGAAGCATCACATGCGAGCTGGAGGGGCAGTTTAGGATTGTAGTGGGTCAATACTTCCTGTGAAACAAGTAAAGCTTTTGATGTCTAGAACGCTGACTCACAGGCTGACGTCCACTGCCATTTCTTCCCTTATTTAGCAGATCATTCAGTGGTTTCATGATAGTAGCTAAATCGGGAATGAAACGTCCGTAATAGTTCAGCATTCCTAAGAACAAACGTAGCTGACTGACATCCCCAGGTGCAGGTGCTTCCACAATAGCACGTACCTTCTCTGGTGATTTGTGGAGTCCCTCTGCGTCAATGATATGACCTAAGTATTCCACAGACTCCTGGAAAAAACAGGCACTTCTCAGACTTGAGATGCAGACCGTGTTCCACTAGCCTGCCCAGGACTGCATCCAGAGTTTTTAGGTGTGTCATTTCGTCTGGACCACTAATCAGTATGTCGTCCAGGTAGCAATGTGTATACGGCAGTCCGAGAAGCACTTGGTCCATAGCCTTTTGAAATAAGGCGGGTGATGAAACGGTAAACGATTAAAACGGAATAGCCCTTTCTGTGTCGAAATAGTCAGCAGCTCCCTAGACTTCTCTTCTACCTCCATCTGTAGATAAGCGTTTGATAAGTCTAGCTTACTAAAGCGTTGGCCTCCTGCTAGAGAGGCAAAAAGATCCTCAATGCGGGGAATCGGATACTTATCCACGCACAGAGATGGGTTGATGGTGATCTTGAAATCTCCACAGAGCCTTACTGTGCCATCCTTTTTGCTGACAGGCACCACGGGCGTGGCCCAATCACTGTGCTCCACGGGTGAGATCACTCCCAGTTCTGTCAGTCGCTTTAGTTCAGCCTCAACTCGTGGTCGTAGAGCATATGGCACATTACGTGGTGGGCAAAATTTTGGAACACTGTTAGGTTTAATAGTCAATGTGGCCTTAATTCCCTTCATTGTGCCTAGACTACTAGAGAAAACAGTGGAGTGTCTCTTTAACACCGTCTCCAAGTTGTCTTTCTCTTTTTGCTCAATTACATGCACAGTCTTTAAATCTTTCCAGTTCAGTTTAATTACTCTCAGCCACTCTCTGCCAAACAATGCGGGTGCATCCACTTTAACTACATACAAAGGCAAATCAGCACATTGCTTGTTTAACCTTACTTGCACTTTGATGACCCCTTTCTGGTGCCAACGGCTCTCCAGTGTATGTCTTGAGCATTATATCAGTGGGTTGCAGTGGTAGCTGGCTCAGCGTGTTTTTGTACTGTTCCCAAGGGATCAACGACACAGCAGCCCCTGTATCCAATTCCATCTCCATTTTCTTGCCATTTACAACAGGTAGCACTGAGATTCGTGAATATTTCCCTTTTTGTGACATGGCATAAAGTCCCAACTCAGTGTCAGTGTCAGATTTATTTCCCTCACTTTCACTTTCATCGTCTCTTGTCTCAACGTGATAAATTCTCTTCTTTTTACTTTTTACACTGCGCTTACTTGTATTACATTTCTGTTCAAGTTTTTCCACTTTCTGTTTCCATTCTCGGTCACGACCGTTCTTTACTTTGCTTTTGCACATGCGCTTCGTGTGGCCTTTCCTCCCACACTGATGACAGTCACGATCCTTGTACCAGCAGTTTTCATCATTATGATTAGTTTTCCCGCAACGCCAGCATTTTTGAGAAAACACCGCGTTCACTTTCAGGGAGCCACTTAACTGCTGCACGTCACGCGCGGCTGTTTCAGCCGATATCGCGTAATCAACTGCTTTCTGAAACGTGAGATCTTTCTCTGTCAATAGGCACTTCTGTACAGTTTCACTTTTAAGTCCACACACAAATCTGTCCCTTAGTGCGTCTTCTAAGTAAGCACCACACTCACAATGTTCTGAAAGTCCTTTCAATACCGCCACATATTGCGCCACTGTCTCTCCTTCTCCCTGGTTTCGCTTGTGAAAACGAAATCTCTCCGCAATTACGAGTGGCTTTGGAGCGAAATGAGCCTGCAACGCTCCCACAATATTGTCATAGTCCATCTCCCCAGGCTTTTCGGGAGCAACTAAACTACGAAGCAGTCCATAAGTTTTTGATCCGAGCACACTCAACAGTACCGGTACTTTTTTTGCGTCCCTGATCTCATTAGCCAAGACATAATGCTCTAAACGTTCAATATACGTTGCCCACTGCTCACCGGACTCATCGAAGGGATCCATATGTCCAATTATTCCAGCCATGATGTGTCTGCTTCTAGTCTCTGTCACTGTAATGTTAGACTCTTCGGAAGAAGACTGATCCATCAACTCTTTACAGCTACCCTAGCTCACTAGCTCGGTGCTGTTTTAGCGTGGTTGTTCTTTTCTTATCCAAACTTGACCAACACCAGCATTTCTCTCGCCGATGCAGTGAAAAGTCTTCCGGATTACACAACTCGTCGCCAGTTTATATTATGTTGCCGACTCAGGACTTTAGATAAACACTTTTATCTATTACATATAGAGCAACACGCACACGTTGTTTTCTTGGTTCACTGCTTCTTCAACTGCTTTATTCAATACAGACATCAACCCAACTAAAATAGAACACTGATGCCCCCTAATGGTTCAGTCTTTATATAACAACATTTAGCTGCATACATAACAATCTAAGTTAACAGAGTGTGTTAAAAATGTGCCGGTGTACATGGCGTGCCGTCGATTTTAGAAGCTAGTATCTGTATTGTTTTTTTTATTTTTGAAAGTAATGCAGTGTGCAATATTGGTCTATGACAGGTCAACTATCTTAAATCTGCGGACCAGTTCAAACAATTTGCTGGGCTATGACTCATATGGCTCATACTATCCACCACCTCCTTTCCTGTCATCAATACCTGACTATCTTTGGCGATGGCCATGCTCGTTACCAGTGAGGAGACGGATGAAGAAAAGGAAACGTGGAAAAACCTGGGCGGCAGTGCTGTTCGGCTGAAGTCCTTCCTGGCTCTGCAGTCTGGTGTGTCCTTTGGGACACTGGCAGAGGGTGTTCGGTCTGCGGCTATTCTGTTCGCTGGTGTTCCCTGGATCTATCATATGAGTGGCGTGCTCCCCTGGTCCCAGCCCACGGTGAACTATGGTGTTTATGGCTCTCCCCAAATCTACCGCCAAGGCGTGTGCTTCAACCATCGTCGCACGTTTCCTCAGGTGCGGCAGTCGAAGTAGCTAACGAACAATCCGCTTCACTTGAGGATGGGTCTACTAAATTTGAGATCGGTGGTAAATAAGACTTCTATTATGATTTTTTTTTTTTTTTTTCTCGCGTGAATTGGACTGCTTATGTATTACGGAAACCTGGCTTACCATCAGTGGTTTAAGCCCTCTTCAGAACTTTTACCCTTGAGATCTTTGTTTTAAATTCGCCTTGCTTAACTGGCAGGGGCGGCGGATTACTCTCTATTTTTAAAGACAAATTTTCTCATCGCCAGATAGTACAAAATAAACACAGCAGTTTTGAGCTGAAAAACTGTTTACACTTGAAACTAAATAGTCCACTATTAATTGCCTTGTTATATCACCCTCCTAAATACAATGCAGACTTCTTAAACAAGTTTACAGATTTTTTGGGGTGAAATTGTACCAAAGTATGATAAATTGTTAATTCTTTGGTGATTTTAATATACATGTGTTTTGCACAACAGACCCTTTAGCTAAAGAGTTCATTACGTTGATAAATGCCTTTGATCTAGATCATCATGTAAATGTTCCCATCAGGGCTGTCATACTCTTGATGAATTTAAGTGCAGAGGAGCTTTTGTCGTGTATTGATTCTACATGTGTGAATGTTTTAAAGGCAGAGGCTCCTGTAAACACCTTAAAACATCTAAACCAAGAGTTGACCCATGATGATTGATGACAACATACGCTCCCCGAGGCAGTCTTGTAGAAGAGCAGAGCATAGATGGAAGAAAGATAAGCTTCAGGTCTCCCTCAGGTCACTGATGGTGTGGAGTAAGAGAACTCTGCAGAGATAAAACCTAAGAGAACTCTGCAGAGTTATTATCAGAGACAAATAAATAAAAATCTTCCACACCCGCTGTATCAAAGACTGTATAAATGATTTTTTTTTTTTTTTTTTTTTTTTTTTAAATAAGATCAGTGACATTAGGTTGGGGATATCTTGTCCCTCTTTTGATCCTTCTGTCTTTACAGCTTGTAAAGCGGAGTTTCAGCAATTTGACCATATTTCTCTCTCCCATCTTCAAGAAATAGTAGGGTCAGTTAAAACCGTCAGGCTCCTCTATAGATGCCATAAACTCCATTTCATTTAAAACAAGTTTTCGATGCAGTGGGGCCTTATCTTTTAAACACAAGTAAATCGATTTGTTTGGAAAAACAATGGTACCGGAAAGCTTTAAAACTTGCTATAGTTCACCCTTTGTTAAAGAAACCAAACTTAGACTTAATATTTTGGCTAATTTTATATGACCTGTTCTAAACCTTGCCTTTATTTTCAAAGATTTTAGAGAAGACCTGCGCTTGGGTGCACAACTGCAGAGTTTTCTCTGGATAAAACTAAGGGATTTGAGCTTTTTTCAGTCAGGTTTTAAAAAATATATAATTTAACAGAGGACTGCACTCCCTGAAGGTTCAAAATGATGTTTTAAATAGCTGCCGCCGATTTCTGGGGATTGTACCGCACTTGTGCTGCTAGATCTGAGAGGTCGGCTTTTGATACGGTAGATCATGCTATCCTTCATCGCTCGCTTGGAGCACTGTGTTGGTATCGAAGGAGGCTGCCCTTGAATGGCTTAGATCTTATCTTTCAAATAGGTAGTTCAGTGTTTAATATTTGGGCTAATATTCGTCGGAGGCTGCTGTTCTTTCCTGTGGTGTTCAACAGTGATCCATTTTAGCTCCCATTCTTCTCATGCTAACTATATGCAGGACGACACTCAAGTATATTTCCCCTTAAAAAACCTAATACTGACGGGCTGGAAACACTGCCTATCTGATGTGAAAGCTTTGTTTTATCTTAACATTTCTTCAGTTTTAATGTGAATATAAAACTGAAATTCATAGTTTTTTCATCTGATTTTCCCCTAGTCAAATAACCCTAGGTTATTCAACACTTCCTGCAAAGGCCTGTAAAGAACTTGGGTTCTGTGTTCGCTGGTGGTTTAAAATTTGTGCTTTTATTCTTGAAACCTGAAAATTGAAAAAAATAAGTTTTGTTCATTTTTATTGCACCAAAATGTAGAGTCTTA